>NC_069502.1:484915493-484926714 GCF_027579735.1 Bombina bombina | reverse complement strand
CCAAAAGATAAATACAATAATGTGTATTGCATAAGGACAAGACCTGGTGATGATCCCTGTAGTCCCTCGCAAAGAAAGCCAGCACACGAGAATTAGAACACACCTTCTTTTAATGCAAAAGTAGCATAACGTTTCAGCTCCCACTGGAGCTTTGATCACATGCAGCAGTTCATGAGAATAAGTCAGGCATAAAACACACAAATAAACCCTTAAATACCCCCACCCACCAATCAAAATGCAACACAAAAAACGCCAAATACAAAGATAATCAAATCAGCTGTGTATCATAATGTCGGGCATGGACCGCAAGCAACAATGCGTGTCCATGGAAATTCAGTAGCATATATCTCGCAACTGCGCATGCGTAAATGACGTAATGGCGCATGCGTGCGCAGTGACGTCATGGCGTCTAAGCTGGTTGTCATGGATACCATAAACAGAAGGTCAGCGGAAAAACACCGCAATAACAAAGGCAATATATAACCATCACCTTCACCCAAGAGTACGCATCAAGACAACACTGCGCATTGCCCTCTATTATATACACATAAAATCTATCAAAGACATAGCTGTACGCCAACAGGCATATATCTAGTGAATGACGGAGCTAAACAACCTGTGTTCAGGTTGCACAAAAATTAAATTGCATATGATCAGTTAGTGAAACTAATTTAAAAACAAAACAGCCATATTTATAGTTAGCCACCAATATATTAATGCATAAGTAATCTACTTATAAACAATGAGCTAAATATAGCCCCTAATATAGTCCGATCAGGACTTAACTGTAAATTAGATTGAAAGATGACATTATAAACATATAGTGGCCACTAGAAAAATAAGAAAACATATTTACAAAATTTTGCAGCGTGTATCTAGGGTATGGTAAAAAAACATAATTTATGTAAGAACTTACCTGATAAATTCATTTCTTTCATATTAGCAAGAGTCCATGAGCTAGTGACGTATGGGATATACATTCCTACCAGGAGGGGCAAAGTTTCCCAAACCTCAAAATGCCTATAAATACACCCCTCACCACACCCACAAATCAGTTTAACGTATAGCCAAGAAGTGGGGTGATAAGAAAAAAGTGCGAAAGCATAAAAAATAAGGAATTGGAATAATTGTGCTTTATACAAAAAAATCATAACCACCACAAAAAAGGGTGGGCCTCATGGACTCTTGCTAATATGAAAGAAATGAATTTATCAGGTAAGTTCTTCCATAAATTATGTTTTCTTTCATGTAATTAGCAAGAGTCCATGAGCTAGTGACGTATGGGATAATGACTACCCAAGATGTGGATCTTCCACGCAAGAGTCACTAGAGAGGGAGGGATAAAATAAAGACAGCCAATTCCGCTGAAAAAAATCCACACCCAAAATAAAGTTTAAATCTTATAATGAAAAAAACTGAAATTATAAGCAGAAGAATCAAACTGAAACAGCTGCCTGAAGTACTTTTCTACCAAAAACTGCTTCAGAAGAATAAAACACATCAAAATGGTAGAATTTAGTAAAAGTATGCAAAGAAGACCAAGTGGCTGCTTTGCAAATCTGATCAACTGAAGCTTCATTCCTATACGCCCAGGAAATAAAAACTGACCTAGTAGAATGAGCTGTAATCCTTTGAGGCGGAGTTTTACCCGACTCGACATAGGCATGATGAAAGCACAAACTTACTTCACCACCTTCACAGGAGGCAAAGTTTGTAAAACTGATTTGTGGGTGTGGTGAGGGGTGTATTTATAGGCATTTTGAGGTTTGGGAAACTTTGCCCCTCCTGGTAGGAATGTATATCCCATACGTCACTAGCTCATGGACTCTTGCTAATTACATGAAAGAAACAATTTATGCTTACCTGATAAATTTATTTCTCATCCATTACTTATGGGATATTCTCCTTCCCAACAGGAAGTTGCAAGAGGATCACCCACAGCAGAGCTGCTATATAGCTCCTCCCCTAACTGTCATATCCAGTCATTCGACCGAAAACAAACAGAGAAAGGAGAAACCATAGGGTGCAGTGGTGACTGTAGTTTAATTAAAATTTAGACCTGCCTTTAAAGGACAGGGCGGGCCGTGGACTGGATACACTACAAGAGAAATAAATTTATCAGGTAAGCATAAATTATGTTTTCTCTTGTTAAGTGTATCCAGTCCACGGATCATCCATTACTTATGGGATACCAATACCAAAGCTAAAGTACACGGATGATGGGAGGGCCAAGGCAGGATTAAGCGGAAGGAACCACTGCCTGAAGAACTTTTCTCCCAAAAACAGCCTCCGAAGAAGCAAAAGTATCAAATTTGTAAAATTTGGAAAAAGTGTGAAGCGAAGACCAAGTCGCGGCCTTGCAAATCTGTTCAACAGAGGCCTCATTTTTAAAGGCCCAGGTGGAAGCCACAGCTCTAGTAGAATGAGCTGTAATCCTTTCAGGGGGCTGCTGTCCAGCAGTCTCATAGGCTAGGCGTATTATGCTCCGAAGCCAAAAGGAAAGAGGTTGCCAAAGCTTTTTGACCTCTCCTCTGTCCAGAGTAAACGACAAACAGGGTAGATGTTTGACGAAAATCTTTAGTAGCTTGTAAGTAAAACTTCAAGGCACGGACTATGTCCAGATTATGTAAAAGACATTCCTTCTTTGAAGAAGGATTAGGACACAATGATGGAACAACAATCTCTTGATTGATATTCTTGTTAGAAACCACCTTAGGTAAAAAACATAATTTATGTAAGAACTTACCTGATAAATTCATTTCTTTCATATTAGCAAGAGTCCATGAGCTAGTGACTTATGGGATATACATTCCTACCAGGAGGGGCAAAGTTTCCCAAACCTTAAAATGCCTATAAATACACCCCTCACCACACCCACAATTCAGTTTAACGAATAGCCAAGAAGTGGGGTGATAAGAAAAAAGTGCGAAAGCATATAAAATAAGGAATTGGAATAATTGTGCTTTATACAAAAAAATCATAACCACCACAAAAAAGGGCGGGCCTCATGGACTCTTGCTAATATGAAAGAAATGAATTTATCAGGTAAGTTCTTACATAAATTATGTTTTCTTTCATGTAATTAGCAAGAGTCCATGAGCTAGTGACGTATGGGATAATGACTACCCAAGATGTGGATCTTTCCACACAAGAGTCACTAGAGAGGGAGGGATAAAATAAAGACAGCCAATTCCTGCTGAAAATAATCCACACCCAAAATAAAGTTTAATGAAAAACATAAGCAGAAGATTCAAACTGAAACCGCTGCCTGAAGTACTTTTCTACCAAAAACTGCTTCAGAAGAAGAAAATACATCAAAATGGTAGAATTTGGTAAAAGTATGCAAAGAGGACCAAGTTGCCGCTTTGCAAATCTGATCAACCGAAGCTTCATTCCTAAACGCCCAGGAAGTAGAAACTGACCTAGTAGAATGAGCTGTAATCCTATGAGGCGGAGTCTTACCCGACTCAACATAGGCAAGATGAATTAAAGATTTCAAACAAGATGCCAAAGAAATGGCAGAAGTTTTCTGGCCTTTCTAAAACCGGAAAAGATATCAAATAAACTAGAAGTCTTTCGGAAAGACTTAGTAGCTTCAACATAATATTTCAAAGCTCTAATAACATCCAAAGAATGCAACGATTTCTCCTTAGAATTCTTAGGATTAGGACATAATGAAGGAACCACAATGTCTCTACTAATGTTGTTGGAATTCACAACTTAGGTAAAAATTCAAAAGAAGTTCGCAACACCGCCTTATCCTGATGAAAAATCAGAAAAGGAGACTCACAAGAAAGAGCAGATAAATCAGAAACTCTTCTGGCAGAAGAGATGGCCAAAAGGAACAAAACTTTCCAAGAAAGTAATTTAATATCCAATGAATGCATAGGTTCAAATGGAGGAGCTTGAAGAGCCCCCAGAACCAAATTCAAACTCCAAGGAGGAGAAATTGACTTAATGACAGGCTTTATACGAACCAAAGCTTGTACAAAACAATGAATATCAGGAAGAATAGCAATCTTTCTGTGAAAAAGAACAGAAAGAGCAGAGATTTGACCTTTCAAGGAACTTGCGGACAAACCCTTATCTAAACCATCCTGAAGAAACTGTAATATTCTCGGTATTCTAAAAGAATGCCAAGAAAAATGATGAGAAAAGACACCAAGAAATATAAGTCTTCCAGACTCTATAATATATCTCTCTGGATACAGATTTACGAGCCTGTAACATAGTATTAATCACAGAGTCAGAGAAACCTCTTTGACCAAGAATCAAGCGTTCAATCTCCATACCTTTAAATTTAAGGATTTCAGATCCTGATGGAAAAAAGGACCTTGAGACAAAAGGTCTGGTCTTAACGGAAGAGTCCACGGTTGGCAAGAGGCCATCCGGACAAGATCCGCATACCAAAACCTGTGAGGCCATGCCGGTGCTACCAGCAGAACAAACGAGCATTCCTTCAGAATCTTGGAGATTACTCTTGGAAGAAGAACTAGAGGCGGAAAGATATAGGCAGGATGATACTTCCAAGGAAGTGATAATGCATCCACTGCCTCCGCCTGAGGATCCCGGGATCTGGACAGATACCTGGGAAGTTTCTTGTTTAGATGAGAAGCCATCAGATCTATTTCTGGAAGTTCCCACATTTGAACAATCTGAAGAAATACCTCTGGGTGAAGAGACCATTCGCCCGGATGCAACGTTTGTCGACTGAGATAATCCGCTTTCCAATTGTCCATACCTGGGATATGAACCGCAGAGATTAGACAGGAGCTGGATTCCGCCCAAACCAAAATTCGAGATACTTCTTTCATAGCCAGAGGACTGTGAGTCCCTCCTTGATGATTGATGTATGCCACAGTTGTGACATTGTCTATCTGAAAACAAATGAACAACTCTCTCTTCAGAAGAGGCCAAGACTGAAGAGCTCTGAAAATTGCACGGAGTTCCAAAATATTGATCGGAAATCTCACCTCCTGAGATTTCCAAACCCCTTGTGCCGTCAGATACCCCCACACAGCTCCCCAACCTGTAAGACTTGCATCTGTTGAGATTATAGTCCAGGTCGGAAGAACAAAGAAGCCCCCTGAACTAAATGATGGTGATCTGTCCACCATGTCAGAGAGTGTCGTAAAATCGGTTTAAAGATATTAATTGAGATATCTTTGAGGAATCCCTGCACCATTGGTTCAGCATACAGAGCTGAAGAGGTCGCATGTGAAAACGAGCAAAGGAGATCGCATCTGATGCGGCAGTCCTAAGACCCAACATTTCCATGCATAAGGCTACCAAAGGGAATGATTGTGACTGAAGGTTTTGACAAGCTGATATCAATGTTAAACTTCTCTTGTCTGACAAGGACAGAGTCATAGACACTGAATCTATCTAGAAACCTAAAAAGGTTACCCTTGTCTGAGGAATCAATGAACTGATAGGTAAATTGATCCTCCAACCATGAACTTGAAGAAACACCACAAGTCTATTCGTATGAGATTCTTCGAAAATGAGAAGACTGAGCAAGTACCAAGATATCGTCCAAATAAGGAAATACCAAAACCCTATTCTCTGATTACAGAAAGAAGGGCACCGAGAACCTTTGAAAAAAATTCTTGGAACTGAGGCTAGGCCAAACGGTAGAGCCACAAAACTGGTAATGCTTTTCTAAAAAGAGAATCTCAGACACTAAAAGTGATCTGGATGAATCGGAATATGCAGATACACATCCTGTAAATCTATTGTAGACATATAATGCCCTTGCTAAACAAAAGGCAGGATAGTCCTACAGTAACCATCTTGAATGTAGGTATCCTAACATAACGATTCAATAATGATAGATCCGGAACTGGTCTGAAGGAATTGACCTTCTTTGGTACAATGAAGAGATAAAATAAAACCCCAGCCCCTTTTCCAGAACTGGAACTGGCATAAATACTCCAGCCAACTCTAGATCTGAAACACATTTCAGAAATGCTGAGCCTTTGCTGTGTTAACTGGGACACGGGAAAGAAAAGAATCTCTTAGCAGGAGGCCTTAACTTGAAGCCAATTCTGTACCTTTCTGAAACAATGTTTCTGAAACCAGAGATTAAGAACGGAATTGATCCAAATTTCTTTGAAGAAAACGTAATCTGCCCCATACCAGCTGAGCTGGAATAAGGGCCGCACCTTCATAGGTACTTAGGAGCTGGCTATAGGTTTCTATAAGGCTTGGATATATTCCAAACTGGAAATAGTTTCCAAACTGATACCGCTCTTGAGGATGAAGGATCAGGCTTTTGTTCCTTGTTGTGAGGAAAGGAACGAAAATGATTATTTACCCTGGAAAGAAAGGGAAAGCAAAGTTGTCTTAGAAGACATGTCAGCATTCCAAGTTTAATCCATAAAGCTTTTCTAGCTAAAAAAGCTAGAGACATATACCTGACATCAACTCTAATGATATCAAAAGATGGTATCACCAATAAAATTATTAGCATGTTATAGAATAATAATAATGCTATAAAATTATGATCTGTTACTTGTTGCGCTAAAGCTTCTAACCAAAAAGTTGAAGCTGCAGCAACATCCGCTAAAAATATAGCAGGTCTAAGAAGATTACCTGAACATAAGTAAGCTTTTCTTAGAAAGGATTCAATTTTCCTATCTAAAGGATCCTTAAATGAAGTACTATCTGCCGTAGGAATAGTAGTACATTAGCAGGAGTAGAGACAGCCCCATAACCTTAGGGATTTTTGTCCCAAAAAAACTCTAATCTGTCAGATGGCACAGGATATAATTTGCTTAAACGTCTAGAAGGAGTAAATAAATTACCCAAATTATTCCATTCCCTGGAAATTACTTCAGAAATAGCATCAGGGAGATAAAACACTTCTGGAATAACTACAGGAGATTTAAAAACCTTATTTAAACGTTTACATTTAGTATCAAGAGGACCAGAATCCTCTATTTCTAATGCAAATAACACTTCTTTAAGTAAAGAACGAATAAATTCCATCTTGAACAAATACAAAGATTTATCAGCATCAACCTCTGAGACAGAAACCTCTGAACCAGAAGAACCATTATCAGTATCAGAATGATGATGTTCATTTAAAAATTCATCTGAAAAAAGAGAAGTTTTAAAAGACTTTTATGTATACTAGAAGGAGAAATAACAGACATAGCCTTCTTAATGGATTTAAAAAATAAAATCTCTTATGTTATCAGGAACACTCTGAAAATTAGATGTTGACGGAACAGCAACAGGTAATGTAACAGTACTAAAGGAAATTTTATCTGCATTAATAAGTTTGACATGACATGCAATACAAATAACAGCTGGAGAAACAGATACCAAAAGTTTATAGCAGATACACTTAGCTTGGTAGCTCCAGCACTGTGCAGTGATTTTCCTGAAGTATCTTCTGACTCAGTTGCAACGTGGAACATCTTGCAATATGTAAGAGAAAAAACAACATATAAAGCAAAATTGATCAAATTCCTTAAATGACAGTTTCAGGAATGGGAAAAAAATGCCAGTGAACAAGCTTCTAGCAACCAGAAGCAATAAAAAATGAGACTTAAATAAATAATGTGGAGACAAAAATGACGCCCATATTTTTTAGCGCCAAAAAAGACGCCCACATTATTTGGCGCCTAAATGCTTTTGGCGCCAAAAATGACGCCACATCCGGAACAGACATTTTTTACGCAAAAAAACGTAAAAAAATGACGCAACTTCCGGCGACACGTATGACGCCGGAAACAGAAAAAAAATTTTTGCGCCAAAAAAGTCTGCGCCAAGAATGATGCAATAAAATGAAGCATTTTCTGCCCCCGCGAGCCTAACAGCCCACAGGGAAAAAGTCAAATTTTTTAAGGTAAGAAAAAATGATTGAAACAAATGCATTTATCCCAAATATGAAACTGACTGTCTGAAAAATAAGGAATGTTGAACATTCTGAGTCAAGGCAAATAAATGTTTGAATACATATATTTAGAACTTTATAAATAAAGTGCCCAACCATAGCTTAGAGTGTCACAGAAAATAAGATTTACTTACCCCAGGACACTCATCTACACGTTTGTAGAAAGCCAAACCAGTACTGAAACGAGAATCAGCAGAGGTAATGGTATATATAAGAGTATATCGTCGATCTGAAAAGGGAGGTAAGAGATGAATCTCTACGACCGATAACAGAGAACCTATGAAATAGACCCCGTAGAAGGAGATCACTGCATTCAAATAGGCAATACTCTCCTCACATCCCTCTGACATTCACTGCACGCTGAGAGGAAAACCGGGCTCCAACTTGCTGCGGAGCGCATATCAACGTAGAATCTAGCACAAACTTACTTCACCACCTCCATCGGAGGCAAAGTTTGTAAAACTGAATTGTGGGTGTGGTGAGGGGTGTATTTATAGGCATTTTAAGGTTTGGGAAACTTTGCCCCTCCTGGTAGGAATGTATATCCCATACGTCACTAGCTCATGGACTCTTGCTAATTACATGAAAGAAACCCAGGTTTGGTACGCAGGACTACCTTATCTGCATGAAAAATCAGATAAGGAGAATCACAATGTAAGGCAGATAACTCAGAGACTCTCCGAGCCGAGGAAATAGCCATCAAAAACAGAACTTTCCAAGATAAAAGTTTAATATCAATGGAATGAAGGGGTTCAAACGGAACTCCTTGAAGAACTTTAAGAACCAAGTTTAAGCTCCACGGGGGAGCAACAGGTTTAAACACAGGCTTAATTCTAACCAAAGCCTGGCAAAATGCCTGGACGTCTGGAACCTCTGCCAGACGCTTGTGCAAAAGAATAGACAGAGCAGAAATCTGTCCCTTTAAGGAACTAGCTGATAATCCTTTGTCCAAGCCCACTTGGAGAAAAGACAATATTCTAGGAATCCTAACCTTACTCCATGAGCAATTCTTGGATTCACACCAACAAAGATATTTACTCCATATCTTGTGGTAGATTTTCCTGGTAACAGGCTTTCGTGCCTGTATTAAAGTATCAATGACTGACTCGGAGAAGCCATGCTTTGATAGAATCAAGCGTTCAATCTCCATGAAGTCAGTCTCAGAGAAATTAGATTTGGATGATTGAAAGGACCTTGTATCAGAAGGTCCTGTCTTAGAGGCAGAGTCCATGGTGGAAAGGATGACATGTCCACTAGGTCTACATACCAAGTCCTGCGTGGCCACGCAGGTGCTATCAGAATCACTGATGCTCTCTCCTGTTTGATTTTGGCAATCAGTCGAGGGAGCAGAGGAAACGGTGGAAACACATAAGCCAGGTTGAAGAACCAAGGCGCTGCTAGAGCATCTATCAGCGTTGCTTTGCCCCAACGATGAATCAACTGAGCAAACACCTCCGGATGGAGTTCCCACTCCGCCGGATGGAAAGTCTGACGACTTAGAAAATCCGCCTCCCAGTTCTCCACGCCTGGGATATGGATTGCTGACAGGTGGCAAGAGTGGTACTCTGCCCAGCGAATTATTTTTGAGACTTCTAACATCGCTAGGGAACTCCTGGTTCCCCTTGATGGTTGATGTAAGCCACAGTCGTGATGTTGTCCGACTGAAATCTGATGAACCTCAGAGTTGCTAACTGAGGCCAAGCCAGAAGAGCATTGAATATCGCTCTTAACTCCAGAATATTTATTGGAAGGAGTTTCTCCTCCTGAGTCCACGATCCCTGTTCCTTCAGGGAATTCCAGACTGCACCCCAACCTAGAAGGCTGGCATCTGTTGTTACAATTGTCCAATCTGGCCTGCGAAAGGTCATCCCTTTGGACAGGTGTACCCGAGACAACCACCAGAGAAGAGAATCTCTGGTCTCTTGATCCAGATTTAGCAGAGGGGACAAATCTGTGTAATCCCCATTCCACTGACTCAGCATGCATAATTGCAGCGGTCTGAGATGAAGGCGCGCAAATGGCACTATGTCCATTGCCGCTACCATTAAGCCGATTACCTCCATACACTGAGCTACCGAAGGGCGCGGAATGGAGTGAAGAACACGGCAAGCATTTAGAAGTTTTGATAACCTGGACTCCGTCAGGTAAATTTTCATTTCTACAGAATCTATAAGAGTCCCTAAGAAGGAGACTCTTGTGAGTGGGGATAGAGAACTCTTTTCCTCGTTCACTTTCCACCCGTGCGACCTCAGAAATGCCAGAACTATTTCTGTATGAGACTTGGCAACTTGAAAGCTTGACGCCTGTATCAGGATGTCGTCTAGATACGGAGCCACTGCTATGCCTCGCGGTCTTAGAACCGCCAGAAGTGAGCCCAGAACCTTTGTAAAGATTCTCGGGGCTGTAGCCAACCCGAAGGGAAGAGCTACAAATTGGTAATGCCTGTCTAGAAAGGCAAACCTTAGAAACCGATGATGATCTTTGTGATTCGGTATGTGAAGGTAGGCATCCTTTAAGTCCACTGTGGTCATGTACTGACCTTCTTGGATCATGGGTAAGATGGTCCGAATAGTTTCCATTTTGTCAAAATTTGAAATAACAGTGAAAAAAGGCAGTTACACTAACGAAATTTTTACAGTGTATGTAACAAGATAGCAGAGCATTGCACCCACTTGCAAATGGATGATTAACCCCTTAATACCCAAAACGGAATAATAAAAGACAAAAACGTTTTTTCAAACAGTCACAACAACTGCCACAGCTCTACTGTGGCTTTTTACCTCCCTCAAAAACGACTGAAGCCTTTTGAGCCCTCCAGAGATGTCCTGGATCATGCAGGAAGAAGCTGGATGTCTGTGTCTAATTTTTGCTGTGCAAAAAAATAGCAAAATAGGCCCCTCCCACTCATATTACAACAGTGGAAAGCCTAAGGAAACTGTTTCTAGGCCAAATTCAAGCCAGCCATGTGGAAAAAAACTAGGCCCCAATAAGTTTTATCACCAAATACATATAAAAACGATTAAACATGCCAGCAAACGTTTTATATTACATTTTTATAAGAGTATGCATCTCTATTAATAAGCCTGATACCAGTAGCTTTCACTGCATTTAAGGCTTTACTTACATTAGTTCGGTATCAGCAGCATTTTCTAGCAAATTCCATCCCTAGAAAAATATTAACTGCACATACATTATTGCAGGAAAACCTGCACGCCATTCCCCCTCTGAAGTTACCTCACTCCTCAGAATGTGAGAACAGCCATGGATCTTAGTTACTTCTGCTAAGATCATAGAAAACGCAGGCAGATTCTTCTTCTA
>NC_069502.1:484705493-484910493 GCF_027579735.1 Bombina bombina | reverse complement strand
ATCTCCATACCTTTAAATTTAATGATTTCAGATCCTGATGGAAAAAAGGACCTTGAGACAAAAGGTCTGGTCTTAACTGAAGAGTCCACGGTTGGCAAGAGGCCATCCGGACAAGATCCGCATACCAAAACCTGTGAGGCCATGCCGGAGCTACCAGCAGAACAAACAAGCATTCCTTCAGAATCTTGGAGATTACTCTTGGAAGAAGAACTAGAGGCGGAAAGATATAGGCAGGATGATACTTCCAAGGAAGTGATAATGCATCCACTGCCTCCGCCTGAGGATCCCGGGATCTGGACAGATACCTGGGAAGTTTCTTGTTTAGATGGGACGCCATCAGATCTATTTCTGGAAGTTCCCACATTTGAACAATCTGAAGAAATACCTCTGGGTGAAGAGACCATTCGCCCGGATGCAACGTTTGGAGACTGACATAATCCGCTTCCCAATTGTCTACACCTGGGATATGAACCGCAGAGATTAGACAGGAGCTGGATTCCGCCCCATTCTTTGGAAATTACTGCAGAAATAGCATCAGGAACAGGAAAAACTTCTGGAATAACTACAGGAGATTTAAAAACCTTATTTAAACGTTTAGATTTAGTATCAAGAGGACCAGAATCCTCTATTTCTAAAGCAATTAGGACTTCTTTAAGTAAAGAACGAATAAATTCCATTTTAAATAAATATGAAGATTTATCAGCATCAACCTCTGAGACAGAATCCTCTGAACCAGAGGAATCATCAGAATCAGAATGATGATGTTCAGTTAAAAATTCATGTGTAGGGAGAGAAGTTTTAAAAGATTTTTTACGTTTACTAGAAGGAGAAATAACAGACATAGCCTTCTTTATGGATTCAGAAACAAAATCTCTTATATTATCAGGAACATTCTGCACCTTAGATGTTGAAGGAACTGCAACAGGCAATGGTACTTTACTAAAGGAAATATTATCTGCTTTAACAAGTTTGTCATGACAATCAATACAAACAACAGCTGGAGGAATAGCTACCAAAAGTTTACAGCAGATACACTTAGCTTTGGTAGATTCAGCACTTGACAGCGATTTTCCTGTAGTATCTTCTGACTCAGATGCAACGTGAGACATCTTGCAATATGTAAGAGAAAAAACAACATATATATAAAGCAAAATTGATCAAATTCCTTAAATGACAGTTTCAGGAATGGGAAAAAAATGCCAAAGAACAAGCTTCTAGCAACCAGAAGCAATAAAAAATGAGACTTAAATAATGTGGAGACAAAAGTGACGCCCATATTTTTTCGCGCCAAATAAGACGCCCACATTATTTGGCGCCTAAATGCTTTTTGGCGCCAAAAATGACGCCACATCCGGAACGCCGACATTTTTGGCGCAAAATAACGTCAAAAAATGACGCAACTTCCGGCGACACGTATGACGCCGGAAACGGAAATAGAATTTTTGCGCCAAAAAAGTCCGCGCCAAGAATGATGCAATAAAATGAAGCATTTTCAGCCCCCGCGAGCCTAACAGCCCACAGGGAAAAAGTCAAATTTTAAGGTAAGAAAAATGTTAAAATGCATTATCCCAAATATGAAACTGACTGTCTGAAAATAAGGAAAGTTGAACATTCTGAGTCAAGGCAAATAAATGTTTGAATACATATATTTAGAACTTTATAAACAAAGTGCCCAACCATAGCTTGGAGTGTCACAGAAAATAAGACTTACTTACCCCAGGACACTCATCTACATATAGTAGATAGCCAAACCAGTACTGAAACGAGAATCAGCAGAGGTAATGGTATATATAAGAGTATATCGTCGATCTGAAAAGGGAGGTAAGAGATGAATCTCTACGACCGATAACAGAGAACCTATGAAATAGACCCCTTAGAAGGAGATCACTGCATTCAAATAGGCAATACTCTCCTCACATCCCTCTGACATTCACTGCACGCTGAGAGGAAAACCGGGCTCCAACTTGCTGCGGAGCGCATATCAACGTAGAATCTAGCACAAACTTACTTCACCACCTCCATCGGAGGCAAAGTTTGTAAAACTGAATTGTGGGTGTGGTGAGGGGTGTATTTATAGGCATTTTGAGGTTTGGGAAACTTTGCCCCTCCTGGTAGGAATGTATATCCCATACGTCACTAGCTCATGGACTCTTGCTAATTACATGAAAGAAATACATATACATACACATATACATATACATGCACACACATATACATATACATGCACACACATACATGCACACACACATACACACACATATACATACACACACATATACACACACATATACATACACTATATATAATAAAAACTACAAAAAAAATCTTGCCAACCAATTTTATTTGTAAAGGGAAACCTACGCTCAAATTGAATCCCTCAAATTGTTTACATAACAATAAAAAAAAACCTGGAGCTTTTCCAGTATGGCGACTTAAAGTGAAGGTAAAGTTACCTTGACACTTATATAGAATCCAATTCTTTGTTGAAAATGAATGGAACTTTAATTCATAATTTTTTACAATATTACTTCCAAATCCAGTAATTTCCCTTTTGCCGATTTTCACAATCAACCCGTTTATTTTATTTTTGGGTCACGTTTTTAGAGCACCCAGTTGAAATTCTGGCCGTTAGGTGGCCGTGACCCTACGTCATCCGCCTACTCGATGTACTGTGCATGCGCTAGAGTCTATTTCTTCTAGAAAGACTACACGGGCGTTCTAGTTTCGTGCATGTGTACTTGTTCTGCTTAAGGCCGCTTGTTGTAGGTGAAGGGAGATGGGTGTACTGAGAATCGAGCATGCGCAGTTACAACGCTCATCGTGAACGCGCTTCTGCTGTTACGTAGAGAGCCGGGTGGGACCACTCTATACGTAACAGCACTTCAAATCCGGATATAGAGGTTGGGAGGAGTTAGACGGAACAGTAGGGAAAAATAGATAAAAATAAGATTTATTTTTATAAAATCAAGTTAGCGATTAGCATATTCTATGTTGAAGGAATACATTGATATACTCCAATTAAATAAACTTTACCTTCACTTTAATTGTAATCACACACAGACAAAAAAAATGTTAAATGGGCAGCTTGAGAGAATTTCTCTCACCCCCCCCCCCCCTGTTTTGCTTACAATTTGTGTAGGTTTGGAGATATCAGTTGTAGAAAATTGGTGAATTTTGCAGCATATAGTCTAACAGTTGCTCAGTAGACAACTTATAACTACTGCAGCTATGGTTCATAGGTAATTTAGGAAGAGCAACTATGGCTACAGCCTACAGGAGAGGCGAAGGTTACCGTCAATCTGCGAACGTGAAGTACAGTGACCAGAATAACTTTTATATTTAAAATAACAGGCACACAGAGGAACAACTCACTACACGCAAAGTCAAATGAATAGCTCCTCACATTCAGTCTTAAATAAGCACACCCAATGCATACTCTTTTTAAAGGTTCAACTCACACCACATGTACACAGCCTTAATGGTGCAGATACGTGTGCACACACACAGTACACTCAACCTTAAAGGGATAGTAAACAGCAAAAATGTTGTTGTTTAAAAAGAGAATCCCTTATTTACCATTCCCCAGTTTTGCATAACCAGCACTGTTATGAAATCTACTTTTTACCTCTCTTTTATCTAAGTTTCTGCTGACTGCCTCCTTATCTCAGATGTTTTGACAGTCTTGCATTTCAGGCAATTAGTGCTGACTCTTAAATAACTCCACGTGTGTGAGCACAATGTTATCTATATGGTGCACATGAACTAACACCCTCTAGCTGTGAAAAACTGTCAAAAGCATTTGGATAAGAGGCGGCGTTCAAGGGCTTAGAAATTAGCATATGTGCCTACTTAGGTTTAGCCTTCAACTAAGAATACCAAGAGAACAAAGAAAATTTAATAAAAGTAAATTTGAAAGTTGTTTATTACATACCTTATCTGAATCATGAAAGTTTAATTTGGACTTCACTATCCCTTTAAAGGAACGTCTCACCATGCACACTATCTTAAAGTGGCATTCACACTCACAAAGCACACAGCTTTAAAGCAAACCCAAACACCGTCTTAAAAGGACAAATAACAGCACACACAGCCTTAAAGGGAAAGCACACCGAATATGCACACAGTCGTAAAAGGAAAAAGCACACCCAGCATGCCTTAAAGGGAGAGGCACACTAATAGACAAAAAAAAAATCATAAAGGGACAGTATATAGTAGGCACAAACATGCATAAAGCCTTAAAAGGGACAGCTTACCCTTCACTCCCAGTCTAAAAAGGACAGGGACACAATGCAAACAGACAGACCACTAAATTACACACAATCTTAGAGTTACAAGCACACAGATGAGACATTTAAATACAGATGAATCCAAATGCAAACCTAGACATACAACAGACAGATCACAGTACAAACACACAATGCACACCTCATGCCATATTCAAAGAACACACGCAACCTTAAAAGGACAGTTCACACCACAGTATTAAAGGGAGAGGTCAGAATATTCAATACAGGAGGACTAAATTATTGGAAATTGTGCCGTCATCTAGTGCTCTTGTAAATGGATAACATTCTAGCAAAACTGCTGCCATAAAGTGATCAAGACATGCATGCTCCTGAGCTTATGTTTTTGTTTTTTTTACAAAAGCTATTGAAAGAACAAAGAACATTTGATAATTTAAGTACATTAGAAAGTTATTTAAAATTGCATGTCTGAATCATGAAAGAAAAATGTTAGGTTTTAAGTCCGTTTAAGTTTGTATGCATTGTAAGAGTGCTTAAAGGGACAGTCAAGTCCAAAAAAAACTTTCATGTTTCAAATAGGGCATGTAATTTTAAACAACTTTCCAATTTACTTTTATCACCAATTTTGCTTTGTTCTTTTGGTATTCTTAGTTGAAAGCTAGACCTAGGAAGGCTCATATGATAATTGCTAAGCCCTTGAAGGCCGCCTCTAATCACATGCTTTTGTATTTGCTTTTCACAGCAGGGGAGAGCTAGTTCAAGTAAACCCTATAGATAACATTGTGAGCACGCCCGTGAATTGTGGCACACACTGCACTAATTGGCTAAAATAAAAGTCAATAGATAATAAATAAAATGTCATGTGATCAGGGGGCTGTCAGAAGATGTTTAGATACAAGTTAATCACAGAGGTAAAAAGTATATTATTATAACTGTGTTGGTTATGCAAAACTGGGAAATGGGTAATAAAGGGATTATCTATCTTTTAAAACAACAAAAATTCTGGTGTTGACTGTCCCTTTAACACATAGCATGTGAATACCCATCCTTTTAAAGGGACAGTAAAGTCAAATTAAAAAAACTTTCAGGATTCAGATATGGCATGCAATTAAAACAAAATTACTTTTATCATCAAATGTGCATGTTCTCCTGGTATTCTTTATTGACAGCTAAACCTAGGTAGGCTCATATGCTAATTTCTAAGACCTTTAAGGCCACAACAGTGTGGGTTATGCTAAACCAGGGAATTGGTAATTTATTTAAGAACTTACCTGATAAATTAATTTCTTTCATAGTGGCAAGAGTCCATGAGCTAGTGACGTATGGGATATACATTCCTACCAGGAGGTGACTAAGTTTTCCAAACCTCAAAATGCCTATAAATACACCTCCCACCTCACTCATAACTTATTTTAACGTGTAGCCAAGAAGTGAGGTGTAAAAGAAAGTAAAAAGCATACAAAAAGTTACTGGAAAAAATAAAAGTGCTTTATACAAAAAAAATTATAACCACGAAAAACAGGGTGGGTCTCATGGACTCTTGCCACTATGAAAGAAAAGAATTTCTTATTCTTACATAAATTATGTTTTCTGTCATGTGACAAGAGTCCATGAGCTAGTGACGTATGGGATATAATACCCAAGATGTGGAAATCCAGGAATCGCTAGAGGGAGGGATAAAAGCTTAATCCGCTGAGAAATTAAATATAAAAAAATATATAAATATTTAAAAAAAACTCAAGTCAAAGGCACGAGAATCAAACCGAGACAACTGCCTAAAGAACCTTTCTACCAAAAGCTAACACATAAAAATGGTAAAAGTATGCAAAGAAGACTAAGTTGCTGCTTTGCAAATTTGATCAACTGAAGCTTCATTCTTGAAAGCCCAAGAAGTGTCATCTGATCTAGTAGAATGAGCTGTAATTCTGAGGCGGAGACTGCCCCGCCTCCAAATAAGCTTTGTGAATCAAAAGTTTCATCCTGGAGCCAGAAAAAATAACAAATAGACTAGAAGTCTTTCTGAAATCTTTAGTAGCCGCAACATAATATTTCAAAGCTCTTACCACATCCAAAGAATGTAAAGACCTTTCAAGAGTATTCTTAGGATTAGGACACAAAGGAGGAACAACAATTTCCCTATTGATGTTAGAATTCACAACTTTAGGCAAAAAATTTAAATGAAGTCCGTAAAACAGCTTTATCTTGATGGAAAATTAGATAAGGAGACTCACAAGAGAGCAGACAATTCAAAAACTCTTCTAGCAGAAGAAATAGCAAAACAAAACAACACTTTACAAGAAAGTATTTAATATCCAGAGAATGCATAGGATCAAGAGGAGCCTGTAAAATCTTCTAAACCAAATTGAGACTCCAAAGAGGGGGAAATAAATAATGCTTACCTGATAATTTCATTTCCATCTGTGGGAGGGGAGAGTCCACTGCTTCATTCATTACTTGTGGGAACAAATACCCAAGCTCTAGAGGACACTGAATGAAAAAAAAAAAAAAACAGGAGGGTAAAAGGAGGCAGACCCTATAGTGAGGGCACCACAGCATGCAGAACCTCTCTCCCAAAAGCTGCTTTCACCAAAGCTAAAACATCAAATTTGTAAAATGTTGCAAAAGTATGTAAAGAGGACCAAGCAGCCACCTTACAAATCTGCTCTATAGAAGCTGCGTTCTTAAAGGCCCAAGAAGAGGCCACAGTGGAATGAGCCATAATTCTCAGAGGAGGCCTATGTCCCAATGCGAAATGGAGGACACTCCTCAGCCAAAAAGATAAGGAAGTCGAAAAGGCCATCTGACCCCCCCACGCTTCCCGGAAAGAGAACAAACAGAGAAAGAAGTCTAAATTCCTACGTGGTCTGAAGACAGGACTTCAAGTCACAAACCACATCCAGAATTACATTGAAAACCTAACTTGGTTCGTAAAACAGCCTTATCGGCATGAAAAGCCAGATAAGGAGGGACGCATTGCAAAGCAGGAAGCAATAGCCCATAGAAAAGGAACCTTTCAAGACAATAATTTAATGTACTTCATGCATAGGCTCCAGCAGAGCCCGTGCAAACTTAAAGAACAAGATTTAAACTCCAAGGAGGAGCAATAGCTCTAAACACAGGTCTGATCCTAGCAGAGCCTTAACAAGTGACTGCACATCAGGAAGCTCAGCGAACCTCTTGTGCAGTAAAAGACAGGGCCGAAATCTGTCCCCTCAGAGGACTTGCAGAAAGCCCTTCCCCAGTTCATCCTGGAGAACAGAATAAGTAGGTCCTTCACACCTTATGATAGATGCGACAAGCAACCAGCTAGAAGCTTGAATGAGAGTAAAAATAACTCTCAGAAACCCTCTCTTGGCTAGGACTAAGCATTCAATCTCCACGCAGTCAGCCTCAGATCTAGACAGATGAACCAAGACCTTTGTTGACATCCCCACGTGTCCGGAACCCTATCCTTCATGTCCAAGATGGAGCAATTCGAATCACTGACGCCTGCTTGATTCGAGCCACTACACTAGGAAGTAGTGGTAACAGCCTAAAAAGATGCATTAGATTAAACCTCCAAGGCCCCGCTAATGCATCTGTTAGCTCCGCATGAGGATCCCTGTACCTCGACCCATATCTGGGTAACTTGGTAATAAGATAAGATCTTCCTCTTGCAAATTTCCGCAAACACTAGGGATAAAGAGGGCAATCCCCCGGATTGACTGCTGAGGAAATAAGCTTCCCAGTTGTCTACACCCGGAATGTGGATCGCTGACAGCAAACAAATGTGGGTCTCCACCCACTCCAGATCCGAGATACGTCCCTCATAGCTAGGGAGCTTCTCGTTCCCCCCTGATGGTTGATGTAAGCCGAGGATATATTGTCTGGTTAGAATCAGAAACTGGGATGAACCCACCAGAGGCCAAGCCTCAGAGCATTGTATATTGCCCAAAGATCTAAAATGGGATTGGGAAGGAGCTTTTCCACCTGAGCCCATAGGCTCTCTGCCTTCCTGGCAACCCAAACAGCTCCCCATCCTGACAGACTTTCAAACATAGTCACAATCACTCAGGATGGTCTTGAGGCAGACATCCCTTGGGACAAGTGATCCAGACAAACACACCAGAGTGATTCTCTCGATCTGTTGTCAAGAGAAATAGGTTGAGACAGATCCAAATGATTGCTGTTCCACTGCTTCAGCAAGCGCAGTTGCAACAGTCTGAGGTGAAACGTGGCAAAGGAAATTAAGTCCATGCTGGACACCACGAGACCAATCACCTCCATACACCAAAACACAGATGGCCTTAAAGAGGTCTGGAGGGCAAGACATGATGAAGCTAGCCTGCAAAGTCTCTGGTCTGTTAGAATAATTCTCATGTCTATGGAGGCAATTATAGTACCCGTGAATTCCACCCTGGTACTTAAATCTAGAGAGAGTGCTCCTTTATCATCTTCCATCCATGGGATCGAAGAAGAGAGAGGAGAGATCCAAATGGTCAACTCTCTAAAAAACTTCTTGGAGAATGCTGTGTTGGCTTGGAATCAAACCCGGGTCAACTACTTGGAAGGCAGTTATGCTCACCACTATACCAGCTAGATCAAACAGAAGACGATCAATAAACTGGAAGTGCTGGTCCAGGAACGCAAACCTAAGGGACTGGAAGTGGTTCTTGAGGATTGATACGTGAAGGGAGCATCCTTTAGATCTATCATGGTCATGAACTGTCCTTCTCGAACGAGAGGGAAATAAATAATGAACCTATTGTCTCCCTCTTGAATGAGTGGACATTTAAAAACTTGTTTAAGCACTTCATGTCCAAATCTAACTGAAAGTTTACTCCTTTGGAACCACAAAAATGTTTGAATAGTATCCCAAACCTCTCACTGAGATAGGTACCGGGACAATAACTCCTCATAGGACAGATCCTGTACACACCCCAGAAAGGCTTCCCTCCTTTCTGGTCAGAAAGACAGGAGAGAGAAGGAACTGCCCTTGGGCGGCTGAGACTTGAAACCTATCTGGTGACCCTGAGCTATGACCTCCAGGACCCATGGATCCTGCACATCCCTGAACCAAGTGAATGAAAAGAGAAACATTTCACCCCCTACACGATCCAGAAGAGGACCAGGGACCACCAGTTCACGCTGACTTAGACTGAGGGCTTCTTGCTCTGCTTGGATTTATTCCAGCACTGAGCCAGCTTCAAAGAGCTCTTGGTTTGCTCAGGCTTAGCGGAGGACTGCTGTCATAGGCTTTATCAGAATGAAAATTGTCCCTTAGGCTCATTCATATTCTCTTGCGGTAGAAGGGCACCCCTGCCCCCTGTGACAGTGGAGATAATTCAGTCCAGGCCTTGACCAAACAAAAACATTCCCTTAAAGGGGAGGGAAAGAAGTCTAGACTTAGAAGTCATATCCGCAGACCATGACTTCAGCCAGAACCCGACAGGCCTGAACAGAAAAGGCTGAAGCCTTAGCATTGAGGCGAATAATCTGCCTAATAGCATCACAGATAGAAAGATTTATGGACTTGAGGGTTGCCAATTCTTTTGAGTAACGTTGAGGGGACCTCTCCACCCCAATCAATCCTATAAGAAGTCACACCAGAAGGTAGTATCTCCAGCAACTGCGGCAACCGTTCCTCCGCAGCCGGAGGTTTAGAGGCAGCAGACTCAACCCAGAATGTTCATACACTGAAGTCTCAGAAAGAACTTAATCTTCTGATAACCCTATCAGTTAAATCCAATAAATTATCTGATGTACTCTGGGAAGGAGTGCAATATGTAACCTTTTGCTTGCTCTTAGCAGGGTGAGGTAAAGCATTACAGGCTGCAGACACCGCCGTCTGAGCTGCGCAGTAATGTCTGGTGAAAAAATGGCCCCCTCCAGATGGAGGATCAGCAATGCTACAGGAAACTGCATGTGTAGAGAGATAAGAATGTAGGGTATGCACCTCGCTGGACGACAACTCCTCAGAGGTGGACAGCTCAGTGGTATCAAACATTTTTGATATCACATTATCAAGGGATATGGAACATAATTGAGGAGGCGGTACTAAGGCCCCCTCACATTATAAACAGGAATTACTCTTTAGGAATAGAGGGTGTGCCCTCTAAGTAACAGAGTCCTCCATCACTAGTGCAATAACTGGAGAACTATAGAAATAAAAAAAATGTATTAAAAAAACTGCACCTTTATATCCGAAATGTCTGTGGCACTCACCACCTCCCATGACCCAGACAGTACAGAGAGTTAGGACCCCTCTCTGATAGACACCCTGTCAGTAAAGGATCATATGGGGCACTATGCAGGAACGTCCCAGCTATGAGAAAAAGAGCACCAAGCTTGTAAGCTGCCTGGCTCTCAAAGTGAAACCTGTATATTCCATAAAAGCCTATGAGCCCATAACATCTCACACATAAAAGCAGCATAAAATAAAAAACAGATTATTCCCCCTCAGGAGATATTAACCCTTGATTCCATAGAGATAAAAGGAGTCACACGGTGACCCTTTCTTCTAGCGTTTTCATACATTTATAAAAAAATAAACAATCTTACCAGAATCTATGCCATGGAACAGGAACATGGCCTTTCAAGTGTGAGAGGCTGACAGGACTACTTAAAACACCAGTCCCATCTCAAAGAATAATACCCTCCATAAGAGACTACTCCGAATCTGTGACAAAAGGCAAAGAATGACTGGGGGATGAGGGGAGCGGGGGAGGTATTAAAGCCTTTGGCTGGGGTCTTTGCCTCCTCGTGGTGGCAAGGTCCTTAATTCCCACAAGTAATAAAGCCGTGGACTCTCCTCCCATTAAGATGTAAATAGATTTAACAAACAGGTTTGATACAAATCAAAGCCTGAACAAAAAAAATCAATATCAGGAAGATTAGCAATCTTTCTATGAAGATAGAGAGCAGAAATCTGTCCTTTCAAAGTATTTGTAGACAAACCCTTATTCAAACCATCCTGAAGAAACTAAAATCCTAGGAATTCTGAAAGAATGCCAAGAATAATAATGAAGTGGAACACCATGAAATATAGGTTTTCCAAACCACTGGCAAGTGGACATCCGGACAAGATCCGCATACCAAAACCTGTGAGGCCATGCTGGTGCTATCAGAAACACATGAGATTGTTCCATTATGATCTTGGAGATCACCCTTGGAAGAAGAACCAGAGGCAGAAAAATATAAGCAGGTTGGTAAAACCAAGGAACTGCTAGGGCATCCACAATCTCCGCCTGAGGATCCCTGGAAAGGTATCTGGGAAGCTTCTTGTTTAGATGAGAGGCCATCAGATCTATTTCTGGAAGACCCCACATCTGAACAAGATAAAAAACACATCTGGATGGAGTGAACACTCCCCCAGATGTAAAGTCTGACCATGGAGTTCTAAAATATTGATTGGTAACCTTGCCTCTTGAGGATTCAAAACTCCTTGTTCTGTCAGAGACCCCAAGACAGCTCCCCAAACTGTAAGACTTGCATCTGTTGTAATCACAGTCCAGGTAGGACGAACAAATGGAGGCCCCTTGAATAATAAGGTGATGATCTAGCAACCAAGTCAGAGAGTTGAGTGTTGGGATTTAGGTATATCAGTTGTGATATCCGAGTATAATCCCTGCACCATTGGTGCAACATGCAAAGCTGTAGAGGCCTCATATGAAAACTAGCAAAGAGGATCGTGTCAGATGCGGCAGTCATGAAACCTAAAACTTCCATGCACATAGCCACTGAAGGGAATGATAGAGACTGAAGGTTTAGACAAGCTAAAACTAACTTCATTTGTCTCTTATCTGTCAGAGAAATTGTCATTGACACAATCTATCTGGAAATCTAAAAAGGTGACCCTAGTCTGAGGAATCAAAAAACTCTTTTGTAAATTGTTCCTCCAACCATGTCTTTGAAGAAACCACATTAGTTTTGTGTGAGATTCTGCTAAAAGAAAAGATTGAGCTATTACCAAGATATCGTCTAAATAAGGAAACACCGCAATACCCTTTCTCTCTTATTACAGATAGAAGGGCACCGAGAATCTTTGAAAAGATTCTCGGAGCTGTCGCTAGAGCAAACGGAAGAGCGACAATTTTCTGAATTCACTGATTTTGAACAGAAACTGTCCAAATGTGTTGAAATAATTTCAATCTGCCCCCCACCAGTTAAACTGGTTTGAGGGTTGCACCATCATGCAGTCTTATGGGCTGGATTTTGTTTTTATAAGGCTTGGATTTATTCCAATTTGGAGATGGTCTCCAATTAGAGCCAGAGGCCTTAGGGGAAGGAAAGGTCTTTAGTTCTCTATTCTGACATAAGGAACGAAAACGATTGGGAAATTTAAATTTATCCTTAGATTTCTTATTTTGGGGTAGAAAAACTCCCTTTCCCACAGTGATAGTGGAGATAATAGAATCAAATTGAAAACCAAATAAATTACTACCCTGAAATGATAAAGATAGTAATCATGATTTAGACACCATATCAGTATTCCAAGATTTAAGCCATAAAGCTCTTCTAGTAAGAATAGCTAAAGACACAGATTTAATATCAATCTTAATGACATCAAATATAGCATCACAAATGAAATTATTAGCATATTGAAGTAAAAGAACAAAGCTAGACAATCCAGGATCTTTTAACTTTTGAGCTAAACTGTCCAACCAATAAGTTGAAGCAGCAGCAACATGAGCCATAGAAATGACAGGTCTAAGAATATAGCCAGTATGTAAATATGCTTTTCTAAGATATGATTCAATCTTCCTTAAAGGAAGTACTATCTACCATAGGAATAGTAGTACATTTGGCAAGAGTAGAAATAGTCCCAGCAACCTTAGGGACTTTTTCCCAAAACTAAAATTTAGCCACAGGTAAAGGATATAGCTTTTTAAAACCAAGAAGGGTTAAAAGCAGCACCAAGTTTAGACCATTTCATAGTAAACATATGAGAGATAGCATCTGGAATAGGAAAAACTTAAGGAGTAACCTCAGAAAATCTAAAAACAGAATTCAAACGTTTGCTATTCTTGTTAAGAGGACTAGATTCCTCAATACCCAAAGTAAACAATACTTCCTTTAATAAAGAACAAATATATTCAATCTTAAAAAAGTTGAATTATCAATTTCAGTCTCTGAAGTAGGATCCTCTGAGCCAGAGAAATAATCATCAGCAGAAGATACTTCAGTATGCTGTCGATCAATACAAAATTCATCAGATTTATGAGAAGTTAGGAGAGACCTTTTACATTTATTTGAAGGCGGAATAGCAGTCATAGTCTTCTCTATGGCTGCAGCAACATAATCTTTTATATCTACAGGAATATCATGTACATTAGACTGTGAAGGTTTAAAAGTGGATGTATTTGTACATATAGAAACATTATCAGCATGTAATCATTTTTCATAACAAGTGCCACATATTTGAGCTGAAGAAGTAAGATCAGCTAATTTACAACATACACACTTAGCTTTGGTAGAATTGTGTTCAGGCAGCTTAGTTCCTACATTAACATCAGAGCCAGGATCAGTTTAAGACCTCTTGCAAAATGTAACAAAAAAGAAAAAAATAACATTTAAACAAAATATCCAATTTCCTCAAAATCGTTTCAGGAACGGGAAATAAATGCTTATGGTAAAAAAAAAAAATTATACAAAAGTAAAATCAAAAGCAAACAACCTAGCCCTCTATGAATCAAATGAGAGCAGAGAGCAAAAGAGAGAGACTAAAAATAAATTTTGGTGACAAAAAAGGCGCAAATGCAGAGAAAAAAAACTTAGCACCAAAGCTTTAACAAATTAAATGCAAAACTGACATCCAAACGAACGCAACATCGTGGCAAAAAAAAAAAATCGCCAAGAATGTCGCAATAAAAAGTAACATTCTGCGTCATCATGAGCCAAAGCTCACAAATTTAAAAAAAAAAAAAAAAAAAAGACTCCAAGTTACAACTAACTGTAACCCCAGGTAAGCCTAAAAACACTCCCATAAACATAAATTTCCATGCTGAAACCGTTAGACTGCAAAGGGAAATACTCAGACCTGACTCATGGCAAATATATACAATATACATTTAAAACTTTATAAAAGATAAAGTGCCAAAAATAGCTGAGTGTGTCTTAAAAAAATGATATATACTTAACAGAAGACACTTATCCACATATAGCAGACAGCCGAACCAGTACTGGAACATATCAGCAGAGGTAATGGTAGAGGAGTATAATGTCTATCTGTAAAGGGAGGCAGCAGATGAATCCCTGTGACTGATTTACAGAGAGCCTTAGAATAGATTTCCCATAGGTGAAAACATGGCATCAGGCAATACTCCCTTCACATACCTCAGACAAAACACTACCTTGAGAGTAACTGGGCTTCAATATGCTTAAAAAGCACCTATCACAGAAGATATCAAGCACAACTTGCTTCACCACCTCGATGAGAGGCAAAGTTTGTAAAACTAAGGTATAAGTGAGGTGGGAGGTGTATTTATAGACATTTTGAGGTTTGGGAAACTTTGTCCCCTCCTGGTAGGAATGAATATCTCATACGTCACTAGCCAATGGACTCTTGCCACTTACATGAAAGTAAAACATAATTTATGTAAGAACTTACCTGATAAATTATTTACTTCATATTGGCAAGAATCCATGAGCTAGTGACATATGGGATATACAATCTTACCAGAAAGGGCAAAATTTCCCAAACCTCAAAATGCCTATAAATACACCCCTCACCACAACCACAATTCATTTTAACAAATAACCAAGTAGTGGGGTGATAAAATGAGTAAAAAAAAGCATGCAAAAAGAGGAACTGGAAATAAAATTGTGCTTTTATACAAAAATAATAACTACCAAAAAAAAAGGGTGGGCCTCATGGACTCTTGCCAATATGAAAAATGAAATTATCAGGTAAGTTCTTAAATAAATTATGTTTTCTATCAGGTAATTGACAAGAGTCCATGAGCTAGTGACGTATGGGATAGAAATACCCAAGATGTGAAAGACCAGAGAAGAGTCACTAGAAAGGGAAGGATACAATAAAAACGGCGATTTCCGCTGAAAAAAATAAATCCACAAAAAAAAATAAGTCTCATATTTCAAGAAAGAAAAAAAACGTAAAACATAAGCAGAAGAATCAAACAGACAGCTGCCTGAAGAACTGTTCTACCACAGACTGCTTCAGAATAAGCAAATACATAAAAATTGTACAATTAAGTAAATGTATGCAAAGAAGCCCAAGTTGCTGCTTTGCAAATCTGATCAACCGAAGCTTCATTCTTGAAAGCCCAAGAAGTGGCAACTGATCTAGTAGAATGAGCTGTAATTCTCTGAGCCGGAGACTGTCCCACCTCAAATAAGCCTTGTGAGTCAAAAGTTTTAGCCAAGATGCCAAAGAAATGGCAGAGGCTTTCTGACCTTTCCTAGGACCAGAAAAAACAATAGACTAGAAGTCTTTCTGAAATCTTTAGTAGCTTAGACATATTTCAAAGCTCTTACAACATCCAAGGAATGTAAAGATCTTTCAAGAGTATTCTTAGGATTAGGACCCAAGGAAGGAACAACAATTTCCCTACTAATGTTAGAATTCACAACCTTAGGAAGAAATTTAAACAAAGTCCACAAAGCCTTATCCTGATGGAAAATCAGAAAAGGAGACTCACAAGAGCAGACAATTCAGAAACTCTTCTAGCTGAAGGGATAGCCAAAAGAAACAACACTTTCCAAGAAAGTAGTTTAATATCCAAAGAATGCATAGGCTCAAAAGGAGGAGCCTGCAAAGCCTTCAAAACCAAGGAGGAGAAATTGATTTAATAACAGGCTTGATACGAACCAAAGCCTGAACAAAACAATGAATATCAGGAAGTTTAGCAATCTTTCTATGAAATAAAACAGAAAGAGCAGATATTTGTCTCTTCAAAGTACTTGCAAACAAACTTTAATCCAAACCATCCTGAAGAAACTGTAAAATTCCAGGAATTCTAAAAGAATGCCAAGAGAATTTATGAGAAGAACACCATGAAATATAGGTTTTCCAAACCCGATAATAAATCTTCCTTGAAACAGACTTACGAGCCTGTAGCATAGTATTAATCACTGAGTCAGAGAAACCGCATACCAAAACCTGTGAGGCCATGCTGGTGCTATCAGAAACACATGCGATTGTTTCATTATTATCTTGGAGAGCACGCTTGAAAGAAGAACTAGAGGCGGAAAAATGTAAGCAGGTTGGTAATACCAAGGAACTGCTAAGGCATCCACTATCTCTGCCTGAGAATCACTGAACCTGGAAAGGTACCTGGGAAGCTTCTTGTTTAGATGGGAAGCCATTAGATCTATTTTGGGAAGACCCCACATCTGTACAATCTGACAAAATACATCTGGATGGAGAGACCACTCCCCTGGATGTAAAGGCTGACGACTGAGATAATCCACTTACCAATTGTCTACACCTGGGATATGTATCACAAAAATTAGACATGAGTTGGTTTCGCCCAAGAAAGTATCTGAGATACTTCTTTCATCGCTAATGGACTGAGTCCCACCTTGATGATTGACATAGGCCACAGTTGTAATATTGTCTGTCTATTAAAGAGAGAATTGTTCGTTTTCAGAGGCCCAGCCTGAAGAGCCCTGAAAATAGCATGGAGTTCTAAAATATTGATTGGTAACCTCGCCTCTTGAGGATTCCAAACTCCTTGTGCTGTCAGAGAACCCCAGACAGCTCCCCAACCTGTGAGACATGCATCTGTTGAAAACACAGTCCAGGAAGGATGAAAAAAAAAAGAGGCCCCTTGAATAATCCAATGATGGTCCAACCACCAGGACAGAGAGAGAGTTTAATGTTGGGATTTAAGTATATCAATTGTGATATCCAAATATAATCCCTGCACCATTGATTCAGCATGCAAAGCTGCAGAGGTCCCATATAAAAACAAGCAAAGGGGATCACGTCCGATGCTGCAGTCATGAGACCTAAAACTTCAATGCACATAGCCACTGAAGGGAATGATCGAGACTGAAGGTTTCGATAGGCAGAAAGCAATTTCATGTGTCTCTTGTCTGTTAAAGACACTGAATCTATCTGGAAACCTAATAAGGTGACCCTTGTCTGAGGAATCAAACTTTTTGGTTAATTGATCCTCCAACCAGGTTTTTGAAGAAACACCACAAGTTGATTAGTGTGAGATTCTGCTAAAATGAAAAGATTGAGCTAGTACCAAGATATCGTCCAAATAAGGAAACACTGCAAAACCCTGCTCTCTGATTACAGATAGAAGAGCACAGAGAACCTTTGAAAATATTTTTGGAGCTGTTGCTAGGCCAAATGGAAGAGCAACAAATTAGTAATGCTTGTCTAGAAAAGAGAATCTGAGAAACCGATAGTGGTCTGGATGAATCAATGTGAAGATACGCAGCCTTTGTTGAAACGTGAGAGAAAAAATCTTCTCAGAGGATGTCTTATTCTGAAACCTATTCAATACCCCTTTAAAACAATATTCTGAATCCAATGATTCTGAACGGAACCTGCCCAAACGTCTTGAAATAATTTCAATCTGCCCCCCACCAGCAGAACTGGTTTGAGGGCCACACCTTCATGCAGTCTTTGGGGGTGGCTTTGGTTTCTTATAAGGCTTGGATTTATTCCAACTTGAAGATGGCTTCAAATTGGAGCCAGAGTCCTTAGGGGAAGGAGTGATTTTCTGTTCTCTATTCTGAATAAAGGAACAAAACCAATTAAAAGCTTTAGACTTTATCTTGGGGCAAAAAAACTCCCTTCCCCCCAGTAATAGTGGAAATAATAGAATCCAACTGGGAACCAAACAAATTATTACCCTGAAATGATAGACTGTAACCTAGGTTTAGATACCATGTCAGCATTCCATGATTTGAGCCTCCATAAAGCTCTTCTAGCTAAAATAGCCAAAGACAGTTTTAACATCAATCTTGATGATATCAAATATAGCACAGATAAAATGATTAGCATGTTGAAACAAACAAACAATGCTATGCAAATCAGAATCTTTTTCCAATGTGCTCAGCTATCCAACCAAAAAGTTAATGCAGCCGTAACATCAGCCATAGAAATGGCAGTTCTGAGAAAATATGCAAAACAGAAAGAGAAGCAGTCTGCCAGGAACGAACAGCAGCATCAATAGCTTGTTCTATGGCCCAGTTACCACCTGGAAGTAGCTTCTTTCTGCCCAATGTGCTTAGAGGGATATGGCTGCACCTCACTGACGAGGCCCAAAGGAGGCCGAAACGATCATCTGTGGTTGTCATGTTCCTTGTTCAGAGGAGAATTGCCTGGTATTTCGGGGCTGGACTGACCAGGTCGGCGGGATCAGACTGATATACTACAGGAAAGTTTTCCTCTGTGAAAAGCACAATTGGGCAGAAAGAAGCTATTACCAGGTCGCAACCAGGCCATAGAACAAGCTATTGATGCTGCTGTTCATTCCTGGCAGACTGCTTCTCATTCTGTTAAGTTCTGAGAATATAGCCAGAATGCAAATAAGCTTTCCTTAGATAAGATTCAAATTTTCCTATCTAAAGGATCCTTAAAAGAGGTACTATCTTCCATAGGAATAGTAGTATGTATAGCAAGAGTAGAAATAGCCCCATCAACCTTAGTGACTTTTTCTCAAAACTCTAACTTAGCTACTGGCAAAGGATATAACTTTTTAAACCTTGAAGAAGTACCAGGATTAGACCATTCCTTAGCAACCACATCAGAAATAGCATCAGGAACAGGAAAAACCTCAGGAGAAGTCACAGGAGGTTTATAGACAGAATTTAAACATTTACTGAATTTATTATCAAGAGGTCCAGACTCAATACCCAAAGTTATCAACACTTCTTTTAACAAAGAACGAATATACTTCATATCAACAGGGATATCATGTACTTTAGATGTTGAAGGAACAACAGATACTGTACTACCACTAATAGAAACCTTTTCTGCATGCAAAAGTTTATCATGACAACTGTTACATACTACAGCTGGAGATATAATCTCCACTAGCTTACAACAGATACACTTAGCTTTGGTAGAACTGTGTTCAGGCAGCATGGTTCCTACAGCAGCTTCTGAGACAGGATCAGATTGAGACATCTTGTAAAATATAAAAGAAAAAAAAAAGAAAAATTTATGTAAGAACTTGCCAATATGAAAGAAATGAATTTATCAGGTAAGAGTCCATGAGCTAGTGACGTATGGGATATACAATCCCACCAGGAGGGGCAACGTTTTCCAAACCTCAAAATGCCTATAAATGCACCCCTCACCACATGTCAGGGTGCCAGGAATCAGATTGAGACGAGAAGTGCAAAAATAATCACACCTTTATTAATAGCAAAAAATAATAAAAAGTCCACAAGTCAAATAAGCCAGGAATCAAAACCAGAGCTGGTAGTCAGACGAGCCAAGTCAGGAGTCAAAGCGAATAGTCAGACGAGCCGGAATCAGGAACAAGGAGAACAACAGAGTCAGGAACAAGCCAGGGATCAGGAACCAGGAGGGACATCAGACAGCCAGGTAATACACAAACAGGTCTGAGACAACGCAAGGGCAAAGAATACTGACCAGAGGCCCTTTAAATAGTAAGTGATGACATCACAATTCTGAGACTGCATCCTGTCTCACACGGATGATGTACACCAGTCTGGCCATAAAAGGAAGTGCAGGAACTGAGTAGCATCACACACAGTATGCACCAGAGTCGGCAAGAGAGGTGAGTAAAATGGCTGCCAGCAGCACATGGCAAACAAAACAGGGAAAAAACCCTAACACCACACCCACAATTCAGTTTAACTAATAACCAAGAAGTGGGGTAATAAAGAAAGGAGTAAAAAGCAACAAAGGAATTTGGAAATAATTGTGCTTTATACAAAAAAAAAAAATCAACCACCATAAAAAAGGGGGTGGGCCTCATGGACTTTTGCCAATATGAAACAAATTAACTTATCAGGTAAGTTCTTACATAAATTATGTTTTCTTTCATGTAATTGGCAAGAGTCCATGAGCTAGTGACATATGGGATAGCAATACCCAAGATGTGGAACTCCACGCAAGAGTCACTAGAGAGAGAGGGATAAAAATAAAAACAGCCATTTTCCACTGAAAAAAATTAATCCACAACCCAAAATACATGTTAATTCTCATAAATATGAGGAAAAATTAAATCAAAAGCAGAAAAAAATCAAACTGAAATAGCTGCCTGAAGAACTTTTCTACCAAAAACTGCTTCCGAAGAAGCAAATACATCAAAATGGTAGCATTTTGTAAATGTATGCAAAGAAGACCAAGTAGCAGCTTTGCAAATCTGATCAACTGAAGCTTCATTCTTAAAAGCCAAGGAAGTGGAAACTGATCTAGTAGAATAAGCTGTAATTCTCTGAGGCAGGGCTTGACCCGACTCCAAATAGGCTTGATGAATCAAAAGTTTTAACCACAAGGCCAAGGAAACGGCAGAAGCCTTCTGACCTTTCCTAGAACCAGAAAAGATAACAAATAGACTAGAAGTCTTCCTGAAATCTTTAGTAACTTCAAAATAATATTTCAAAGCTCTCACCACATCCAAAGAATAGAAAGATCTCTCCAAAGAATTCTTAGGATTAGGACACAAAGGAGGAACAACAATTCCTCTATTAATGTTGTTAGAATTCACAACCTTAAGTAAGAATTTAAATGAGGTCCGCAAAACTGCCTTATCCTGATGAAAAAATCAGAAAAGGAGATTCACAAGAGAGCGGATAATTCCGAAAATCTTCTAGCAGACGAGATGGCCAAAAAAACATCACTTTCCAAGAAAGTAGTTTAATGTCCAAAGAATGCATAGGCTTAAAGCCTGTAAAGCCTTCAAAACCAAATTAAGACTCCAAGGAGGAGAGATTGATTTAATGACAGGCTTGATACGAACCAAAGCCTGCACAAAACAATGAATATCAGGAAGTTTAGCAATCTTTCTGTGAAATAAAACAGAAAGAGCAGAGATTTGTCCTTTCAAGGAACTTGCAGACAAAACTTTATCCAAACCATCCTGAAGAAACTGTAAAATTCTAGGTATTCTAAAAGGATGCCAAGAGAATTTATGAGAACACCATGAAATGTAAGTCTCCCAAACTCTATAATAAATCTTTCTAGAAACAGATTTACGAGCCAGCAACATAGTATTAATTACTGAGTCAGAGAAACCTCTATGACTAAGCACTAAGCGTTCAATTTCCATACCTTCTAATTTAATGATTTGAGATCCTGATGGAAAAACAGACCTTGATAGAAGGTCTGGCCTTAATGGAAGTGGCCAAGGTTCGCAACTGGACATCCGAACAAGATCCGCATACCAAAACCTGTGAGGCCATGCTGGAGCCACCAGCAGCACAAACGAATGCTCCATGATGATTTTGGAGATCACTCTTGGAAGAAGAACTAGAGGTGGGAAAATGTAAGCAGGTTGATAAAACCAATGAAGTGTCAATGCATCCACTGCTTCCGCCTGAGGATCCCTGGACCTTGACAGGTACCTGGGTAGTTTTTTGTTTAGATGAGATGCCATCAGATCTATTTCTGGAAGCCCCCACATCTGAACAACTTGAGAAAACACATCTGAGTGGAGAGACCACTCTCCCGGATGTAAAGTCTGATGAAAGATAATCCGCTTCCCAATTGTCTATACCTGGGATATGAACCGCAGAAATTACACAGGAGCTGGATTCCGCCCAAACAAGTATCCAAGATACTTCTTTCATAGCTTGAGGACTGCGAGTCCCACCCTGATTGACATATGTCACAGTTGTGATATTGTCCGTCTGAAAACAAATGAACGGTTCTCTCTTCAACAGAGGCCAAAGCTGAAGAGCCCTGCAAATCGCACGGCGTTCCAAAATATTGATTGGTAATCTCGCCTCTTGAGATTTCCAAACCCCTTGTGCTGTCAGAGATCCCCAAACAGCTCCCCAACCTGAAAGACTCGCATCTGTTTTGATCACAGTCCAGGTTGGACGAATGAAAGAGGCCCCTAGAATTATACGATGGTGATCTAACCACCAAGTCAGAGAAAGTCGAACATTGGGATTTAAGGATATTAATTGTGATATCCTTGTATAATCCCTGCACCATTGGTTCAGCATGCAAAGCTGAAGAGGTCTCATATGAAAACGAGCAAAGGGGATCGGGTCCAATGCTGCAGTCATGAGACCTAAAACTTCCATGCACATAGCTACTGAAGGGAAGGACTTAGACTGAAGGTTCCGACAGGCTACAACCAATTTCAAATGTCTCTTGTCTGTTAGAGACAGAGTCATGTCCACTGAATCTATCTGGAAACCTAAAAAGGCTACCTTTGTCTGAGGAATCAAAGAACTTTTTGGTAAATTGATCCTCCAACCATGTCTTCGAAGAAACAACACTAGTTGATTCGTGTGAGAGTCTGCAGAACGTAAAGACTGAGCGAGTACCAAGATAGCATCCAAATAAGGAAACCCTACAATACCCTGCTCTCCGATTACAGTAGGGCATCGAGAACCTTTGAAAAAAGATTCTTGGAGCTGTCGCTAGGCCAAAAGAAAGAGCAACAAATTGGTAATGCTCGTCTAGAAATAAGAATCTCAGGAACGGATAGTGATCCGGATGAATCTGAATATGAAGATATGCATCCTGTAAGTCTATTGTGGACATATAATGCCCTTGCTGAACAAAAGGCAGAATTGTCCTTAATGTCACCATTTTGAAAGTTGGTACTCTTACATATTGATTCAAAATCTTTAGATATAGAACGGATCTGAATGAATTTTCTTTCTTTCTTTGGGACAATGAATAGATTTGAATAAAACCCCAAGACCCTGTTCCTGAAATGGAACTGGCAAGATTACCCCTGATAACTCCAGGTCTGAAACAATACAGGAAAGCCTGAACTTTTACTGGGTTTGCTGGAATGTATGAGAAAAAAAATCACAAGCGGTCTTACTCTGAATCCTATTCTGTACCCCTAAGAGACAATACTCTGAATCCAATGATTATGGACCAAATTGATCCAAACAACTTCGAAAAATTTTAATCTGCCCCCTACCAGCTGAGCTGGAATGAGGGCCGCACCTTCATCCTTCATGCGGACTTGGGGGCAGACTCATCTCTTAAATGGCTTGGATTTATTCCAATTTGAAGAAGGCTTCCAATTGGAAACAGATTCATTGTGGAAAGGATAAGGTTTCTGTATTTTGTTGAAAGGAACAAAAATGGTTAGCAGCTTTAGATTTACCTATATGTCTTATCTTGAGGCAAAAAAACTCCCTTCCCCCAGTCACAGTTGAAATTATTGAATCCAACTGAGAACCAAATAATTACCTTGGAAAGAAAGAGATAGCAATCTGGACTTAGAAGTCATATCAGCATTCCAAGATTTGAGCCACAAAGCTCTTCTAGCTAAAATGGCTAAAGACAGATTTAAAGGGACAGTCTACACCAGAATTGTTATTGTTTTAAAAGATAGATAATCCCTTTATTACCCATTCCCCAGTTTTACATAACCAACAGTTATATTAATATACTTTTAACCTCTGTGATTATCTTGTATCTAAGCCTCTGCCCCTTTATTTCAGTTCTTTTGACAGACTTGCAGTTTAGCCAATCAGTGCCTGCTCCCAGATAATGTGCACAAGCACAGTGTTATCTATATGAAATACATTTACTAACACCCTCTAGTGGTGAAAAACTTAAAATACATTCTGAAAAGAGGTGGCCCTCAAGGTCTAATTAATTAGCATATGAACCTCCTAGGTTAAGCTTTCAACTAAGAACACCAAGAGAACAAAGCAAAATTGGTGATAAAAGTAAATTGGAAAATTGTTTAAACTTTCATGATTCAGATACAGCATGTCATTTTATTTTGGCCTTGACTGTCCCTTTAACATCAATTTTGATGATATCAAAAATGGCATCACAAATGAAATTAGCATGTTGGATCATGATTTGTCTAGCATTGTTAATTTGATTCGATACTTGTTGCTCTAAAGTTGCTAACCAAAAAGTTGAAGCAGCTGCCACATCAGCCAAAGAAATTGCAGGTGAAGATGCCTGAATATAAATAAGCTTTCCTTAGATAAGATTCAAATTTTCTATCTAAAGGATCTTTAAAAGAAGTACTATCCTCCGTAGGAATAGTAGTACGTTTAACAAGAGTAGAGATAGCCCAATCAACTTTAGGGATCTTTTCCCAAAACTCCAATCTACCTGCTGGCAAAGGATACCATTTTTTAAACCTTGAAGAAGGAATAAAAGCAGTACCAGGCCTATTCCATTCTTTAGAAATCATATCAGAAATAGCATCAGGAACTGAAAAAACCTCTGGAATAACCACAGGAGGTTTATAAACAGAATTTAAACGTTTACTAGTTTTAATATCAAGAGGACTAGTTTCTTCCATATCCAATGTAATCAACACTTCTTTTAACAAAGAACAAATTTACTCCATTTTAAATAAGAGGATTTGTCAGTGTCAATATCTGAAGCAGGATCTTCTGAATCAGATAAATCCTCATCAGAGAAGGATAAATCAGTATGTTGCAGGTCATTTGAAATTTCATCAACTTTATGAGAAGTTTTAAAAGACCTTTTACGTTTATTAGAAGGCGGAATGGCAGACAAAGCCTTCTGAATAGAATCAGAAATACATTCTTTTAAATTTACAGGTATATCGTGCACATTAGATGTTGAGGGGACAGCAACAGGTAAGGAACTACTACTGATGGATACATTCTCTGCATGTAAAAGTTGATCATGACAACTATTACAAACCACAGCTCGAGGTATAACCTCCACTAATTTACAACAAATGCACTTAGCTTTGGTAGAACTGTTATCAGGCAGCAGGATTCCAACAGTGATTTCTGAGACAGGATCAGATTGAGACATCTTGCAAATGTAAGAGAAAAAAACATATAAAGCAAAATTATCAATTTCCTTATATGGCAGTTTCAGGAATGTGAAAATAAATGCAAACAGCATTGCCCTCTGACATAGAAAAAAAGGCAAGAGGCAAATAGGAATGGGGTCTTAAATAACGAAAATATTTGGCGCCAAGTATGACGCACAACAAACCGAAAAAAAATTTGGCGCCAAAAAACCACACACTCGCGTCAGACGCAATCTTGTGAAGGACTTGGCATCAACTAAAATGCCGGAAATGACGAATTTGCATCAACGAACGTAACTTCGCGCCAAAAAATCTTGTGCCAAGAATGACGCAATAAACTATCGCATTTTGCGCCCTCGCGAGCCTAATTCTGCCCGCAAATTTAAAAGACAGTCAATTTGAAAAGACTATACCCCAGGAAAGAAATACATTTTCACAAAAAAAGCATTTCCCAGATATGAAACCAACAGTCTGCAAAAGGAAATATACTGAAAACCTGAATCATGGCAAATATAAGTACAAAACATATATTTAGAACTTTATATAAATACATAAAGTGCCAAACCATAGCTGAGAGTGTCTTAAGTAATGAAAACATACTTACCTGAAGACACCCATCCACATATAGCAGCTAGCCAAACCAGTACTGAAACGGTTATCAGTAGAGGTAATGGAATATGAGAGTATATCGTCGATCTGAAAAGGGAGGTAGGAGATGAATCTCTACGACCGGTAACAGAGAACCTATGAAATAGATCCCCATGAGGAAAACCATTGCATTCAATAGGTGATCCTCCCTTCACATCCCTCTGACATTCACTGTACTCAGAGGAATCGGGCTTCAAAATGCTGAGAAGCGCATATCAACGTAGAAATCTTAGCACAAACTTCACCACCTCCATAGGAGTTTGTAAAACTGAATTGTGGGTGTGGTGTATTTATAGGCATTTTGAGGTTTGGGAAACTTTGCCCCTCCTGGTAGGATTTTATATCCCATACGTCACTAGCTCATGGACCCTTGCCAATTACATGAAAGAAATAACATTTATTTAAACAAAAATATCTTATTTCCACATATAGCAGTTTCAGTAATGGGAAAAAATACAAATGATAAAATTGACAAAAATGCAAATAGTATAGCCCTCTGAGCATAAGAAAGGCAAGGAGCATATAGGAAGTGGAGTAAAAAAAATTGCGCCAAGTATGACGCAAAAGGAAGTTGAAAACAACCTTGCGTCAACTAAGACGCAGGAAATGACAAACTTGCGTTATTACAGACGCACATTCACGCCAAAAAATTCTCGCACCAAGAATGACGCAATAAATAGCATTTTGCGCCCTCGCAAGGCTAATTTGCCCACAAGTTTTCAAAAGTAAAACAAGTCAAATTGGAAAAAAAGACTATACCTCAGGTAAGACACTTCCTAAAACATGATTCCCATAATGAAACTGCCAGACTGCAAAGGGAAATATAGATAGACCTGACCAGGGCCGCCACTAGAAATTTTGGGGCCCCTGACTCAACCATTGATCAGGGCCCCCCCCCCTCCTTTGACATGTGCAATTTTTGACCAAGTGACTAAAACGTATATGCACTTTATTCTTAATTGTCTATTTAAACTTGGAAATTTTGTAAAGGTAGTAACATACACACACACAGACACACTCATACACTGAAACGCACAAACACACTCACATATAAGGATTCACATATAGACACTCTAGCAGACACGCAAAGAAACACACTCAGACACAGAAACCCAAACAGACACTTAGCACTTGTTTACATTGACCTGACAAGTAATGAGGTAAACTACAGTTTTGTAAAAAAAAAAAGGAGATTTAGAAAACAAAATATGGAGTTCTGATTATCTTTTTGTAAAGGAAGATGCCAACTAAATGATGACAACATCATGCAGTGGCTGAAAGGAAGGGCCCTGAACTGCCTAAACAATAATGTAAAGGTTAAATGGTGGAGTGGTGACTTCCGGAAAGGTCTTGTTAGTCTCAAAGTCTGTAGAAAGATGTGAATAATTAGTAGTAAGGTCAAAATGTCCTAAAAAGGAACAGACAATGGACACACACACACAAACTCAAACTTGCACATACACCCAAGGAAACACCGACAGAGACAGCCTCAGAAAACACACAAAGACATATACACACATACACACAGAGACAACCACATAAAACACACAAAAACATACACACACACACAGAGAGAGACAACCACATGAAAAACACAGAAATACATACATACACACACCCTCACTGAGACATCCACAGAAAACACAGACATACATACATACACACAAACACCCTCACAGAAACACCCATAGAAAAAGCTCAAAGACATATGCACACACCCTCACAGACATCCACAGAAAATGCACAAAGACATACACACCCACCCTCACAGAGAGTCCCACAGATAAAAAATACATACACATAGAGACACAAACCAAAGCACAAAGACATAAACACATACACCCACAGAAACACTCACAGGAGGAAACATTTATGCACCTTGCATCCTCTAAATCAACAGTGTGTGACATGCATGATAAAAAAAATGCAGAAATTAAGAGATCACTTTTTAAAGAATCATATTTGTAAATGTGCAAACAAAAATAATTCTGTGAATTCAAAATTGTACATTAATGAGCTGGGTAGATGGCTAGATGAAGAAAAGTACCTTTAAAAGGTTGACATATGTTTGTTTGTTTTTTTCCCATTTTCCCCAACCAAGAGCACCACTTCAAATATAGTGTACAAATTTTCCCATCTGTCAGCTGTACTTATGGATTTTGAAAATGCTGTACTCTATATGGTCTTGGTGGGACCATAAGCTGTGGTACTCATACCATTAGATCTGGTTAAATGCAGGATTTAGGCTTGTTGGTATGTATTTCAAAACTAAGTCAGCTGTAGTGTAAACTGAACAGTTTTAAGTTAACCTGTCTCATTTCAAACACTGAGCAAACTTAGTCTGAGCGTATAACATTTTATGCAGATGTAAAAATCTTAGATAAAATGCCTCCTTGCATCTGGAAAGTCCTTGCATAAAGGGGCAGTAAACTGGAATGTAATATATACATATATAAAATGCATATCTGCCAAAAGGGCATCTACCATTTGTGTATTGAGGAGGAAACATTTCTGCATGGTTTTAAATATAGAATTTCTACAGCATTGTCAAATAATCATAAATACACTGCTGCTAAAAAAAAAATGTTTTTATGGGCCCCTGGCCCCACCATACAACTACTACCACACTGAAGTTACAATCCAAAATTGCACAAAGAAATAAAAAACATTTGCTAAGTAAGTCCTACCTCCTCTGCAAATGAAAGTGATCTGCTGTCTGACTCAGGCACACACTGTACAAAGTTCCAAGTCTGTCTCACACTGAGCATAGTGGTTTAGTGCACACTAAGAAATCCTCTCAAATGCTAATACTTTACTACTTGTAATAGCATTTCCCATGATCAATTAGCACTCTGCTGTAGTACCCACTGGTGGCTGCCAAAATGTAAAAAAAAAAAAAAAATTTTTTTTTTTTAGTTCTTGCCTCATGGGGCCCCCCTGGCTCATTGGGCCCCTGAATGGAGTCACCCCTGTCACCCCCTGATGGCGGCCCTGGACCTGACTCATGGCAAATATAAGTAATGTACATATATCTAAAACTTTAGATTAATACATAAAGCGCCAACACCATAGCTGAGTGTGTCTTAAATAATGATACAAACTTACCGAAAGACACCCATCCACATATAGCAGATAGCCAAACCAGTACTGAAAACTATCAGAGGTAATAGTATATAAGAGTGTATCGTTGATCTGAAAAGGGAGGTAGGAGATAAATCCCTACGACCGATAACAGAGAACCCTTTAAAAGATTCCCCGTGAAGGAAACCATAAAATCAATAAGCGATACTCTCTTCACAAACACTGTACTCAGAGGAATTGGGCTTCAGAATGCTTAGAAGCGCTTATCATAGAAAAAATCATAAAAATCAAGCACACAGACTTAATTCACCACCTCCATAGGAGGTAAAGTTTGTAAACTGAATTGTGGGTGTGGTGAGGGGTGTATTTATAGGCATTTTGAGGTTTGGAAAACTTTGTCCCTCCTGGTAGGATTGTATATCCCATACGTCACTAGCTCATGGACTCTTGCCAATTACATGAAAGAAAAGGCATTAGCTATTTTTAAATAATAACCATTTTCAAGTAGACAGTCCCTTTAAGGCTGTCTGGGTTGGGGGGGTGGACCTTAACGATTGTGAGCAGCTTGTGAGCTGTTCTTTTTAGGCTGTGTGAGTTCTGGGAGTGTTTGTGCTAACTGATATGCTCATTTGTTTACCCTTTTTTTTTTTTTTAAATAAAAGGGTAACATATAGGAATAGGAGATTAATAAATAAGGGGGAAGGGAGAGTATTGAATGTGGGGAGTGATGCTAAGGCAATTTAGAGCATGGAAGAGATATTTATTATTTAAAAAGGGACATGAAACCAAAAATGTTTCTTCATGATTCAATTTTTTGCTTTGTTCCAATGATATACTATAGTAAAGAGATACCTATGTAGGTGTCTGGATCACTACATAGCAGGAAATAGTGCTGCCATCTAGTGCTCTTGCAAATCGATAACATGTCTAGAGCAAAATATGGCAGTAGTTTTCATACATGTGCACACTTCTGAGATTACAAACCTACTTTTCAACAAAAGATACCAAGAACATTTTGATAGAGCAAACACTTTTAAACAACTTTATAATTTACTTCTATCTGAATCATGAAAGAAAACCGTGGGTTTCGAGTCCCTTTTTACATCAGCTGGAGTGGTGTAAAGTACATGCCCCCCACCCACCCCCTGGACTCTGGAGTAGTAGAATCCTTTTCTCTGGGCGTAATGAATCCGGTTTCACTATCTGGTAATCTGAAGTAGGAATCTGTGTGGCAGACGCTAGCAAAACACTGCCTACCGGAATGCATAATGCCTACTGTAAAGTTTGGTGAAGAATGGATAGTGTTATAGTGCTGTTTTTCAGGGTTTGGTCTAGGCATCTTTGTATCAAGTAGCATTAAGATGACCTTTTCCTGAGACCAAGACATTTTAAAAGATCGGGTGATTAAAACTTTGTGGCAACATTTTGTGCAAAATTGTGCATCTGTGCACAAAACAAGTTCTTTAAAGACATGGTTTTGTGTGGAAGAACTCATGTTCTACATAGGTATTAAATGGGGTTAAGGTCAGAGCTTGGTGCAGGCCACTTAAGTGCCTGAACTAACAAAATGTTCTTTTGGCTGAAGGAGCTCAAATTCCAACAGACAGTCCAAAATCTTGGCCATATAGTATGCAAATATACATACATATGCACTTTTAAAACAGAAATCAGATTTCATATTGATCAGATATCTAATGGTAAATCAATTATGTTTTCCTTTTCAGGTCAAGCCATCTGCTTTGCACCAAATTATCGCCTAGATTTAGAGTTCTGCGTTAGCTGTCAAAACCAGCGTTATGGGGTCCTAATGCTGGTTTTGGCCGCCAGCTGGTATTTAGAGTCAGTCAGGAAAGGGTCTAACGCTCACTTTCCAGCCGCGACTTTTCCATACCGCAGATCCCCTTACGCCAATTGCGTATCCTATCTTTTCAATGGGATCTTTCCAACGCTGGTATTTAGAGTCTTGGCTGAAGTGAGCGTTAGAAATCTAACGACAAGACTCCAGCCGCAGAAAAAAGCCAGGAGTTAAGAGCTTTATGGGCTAACGCCGGTTCATAAAGCTCTTAACTACTGTGCTCTAAAGTACACCAACACCTATAAACTACCTATGTACCCCTAAACCGAGGCCCCCCACATAGCCGCCACTCTATTAAATTTTTTTAACCCCTAAGCTGCCGACCGCACACCGCCGCAACCTACATTATCCCTATGTACCCTTAATATGCTGCCCCTAACATCGCCGACCCCTACATAATATTTATTACCCCCTAATCTGCCCCCACTACCTACAATTATTAACTCCTAAACTGCCGACCGGACCTCACCGCTACTATAATAAATTTATTAACCCCTAATCCACCTCACTCCCGCCTCGCAAACCCTATAATAAATAGTATTAACCCCTAATCTGCCCTCCCTAACAGCACCGTCACCTAACTTCAAGTATTAACCCCTAATCTGCTGACCGGACCTCGCCGCTACTCTAATAAACGTATTACCCCCTAAAGCTAAGTCTAACCCTAACCCTAACACCCCCCCCTAAGTTAAATATAATTTAAATCTAACAAAATAAAAAATCTTATTAAATAAATTATTCCTATTTAAATCTAAATACTTACCTGTAAAATAAACCCTAATATAGCTACAATATAAATAATAATTATATTGTAGCCATTTTAGGATTAATATTTATTTTACAGGCAACTTTGTATTTATTTTAACCAGGTACAATAGCTATTAAAATAGTTAATAACTATTTAATAGTTACCTACTTAAAATAATTACAAAATTACCTGTAAAATAAATCCTAACCTAAGTTACAATTAAACCTAACACTACACTATCAATAAATTTATTAAATAAACTATCTACAATTATCTACAATTAAATCAACTAAACTAAATTACAAAAAATAAAAGATTACAAGAATTTTAAATTACACCTACTCTAAGCCCCCTAAAAAAATAAAAGCCCCCCCAAAATAAAAAAATGCCCTACCCTATTCTAAAATAAAATTTGTAAAGCTCTTTTACCTTACCAGCCCTTAAAAGGGCCTTTTGCGGGGCATGCCCCAAAGAAAACAGCTCTTTTGCATTTAAATAAACATACAATACCCCCCACCCACCCACCCACATACCCCTAATCTAACCCAAACCCCCCTTAAATATACCTAACACTAAGCCCCTGAAGATCTTCCTACCTTGTCTTCACCACGCCGGGTATCACCGATCCGTCCAGAAGAGGGTCCAAAGTCTTCCTCCTATCCGGCAAGAAGAGGTCCAGAAGAGGCTCCGAAGTCTTCATCCTATCCGGCAAGAAGAGGAGATCCGGACTGGCAAACTTCTTCATCCAAGCAGCATCTTCTATCTTCTTCCATCCGGCGCGGAGCGGGACCATCTTGAAGCAGCCGACGCGGATCCATCCTCTTCCAACAATGTCCTAAGTCCGAATGAAGGTTCCTTTAAATGACGTCATCCAAGATGGCGTCCCTCGAATTCCGATTGGCTGATAGGATTCCATCAGCCAATCGGAATTAAGGTAGGAAAAATCTGATTGGCTGATTGAATCAACCAATCAGATTCAAGTTCAATCCGATTGGCTGATCCAATCAGCCAATCAGACTGAGCTCGCATTCTATTGGCTGATCGGAACAGCCAATAGAATGCAAGCTCAATCTGATTGGCTGATTGGATCAGCCAATCGGATTGAACTTGAATCCGATTGGCTGATTCAATCAGCCAATCAGATTTTTTTCTACCTTAATTCCGATTGGCTGATAGAATCCTATCAGCCAATCGGAATTCGAGGGACGCCATCTTGGATGACGTCATTTAAAGGAACCTTCATTCGGACTTAGGACATCGTTGGAAGAGGATGGATCCGCGTCAGCTGCTTCAAGATGGTCCCGCTCCGCGCCGGATGGAAGAAGATAGAAGATGCCGCTTGGATGAAGATGTTTGCCGGTCCGGATCTCCTCTTCTTGCCGGATAGGATGAAGACTTCGGAGCCTCTTCTGGACGGATCGGTGATACCCGGCGTGGTGAAGACAAGGTAGGAAGACCTTCAGGGGCTTAGTGTTAGGTTTTTTAAGGGGGTTTTGGGTTAGATTAGAGGTATGTGGGTGGTGGGTTGTAATGTGGGGGGAGTATTGTATGTTTATTTAAATGCAAAAGAGCTGTTTTCTTTGGGGCATGCGCCGCAAAAGGCCCTTTTAAGGGCTGGTAAGGTAAAAGAGCTTTACAATTTTTATTTTAGAATAGGGTAGGGCATTTTTTATTTTGGGGGGCTTTGTTATTTTTTAGGGGGCTTAGAGTAGGTGTAATTAGTTTAAAATTCTTGTAATCTTTTATTTTTTGTAATTTAGTTTAGTTGATTTAATTGTAGATAATTTTAATTAATTTATTGATAGTGTAGTGTTAGGTTTAATTGTAACTTAGGTTAGGATTTATTTTACAGGTAATTTAGTAATTATTTTAAATAGGTAACTATTAAATAGTTATTAACTATTTAATAGCTATTGTACCTGGTTAAAATAAATACAAAGTTGCCTGTAAAATAAATATTAATCCTAAAATAGCTACAATATAATTATTATTTATATTGTAGCTATATTAGGGTTTATTTTACAGGTAAGTATTTAGCTTTAAATAGGAATAATTTATTTAATAAGAATTATTTTATTTCGTTAGAATAAAATTATATTTAATTTAGGGGGGTGTTAGGGTTAGAGTTAGACTTAGCTTTAGGGGTTAATACATCTATTAGAGTAGCGGTGAGGTCCGGTCGGCAGATTAGGGGTTAATAATTGTAGGTAGGTGGCGGCAGATTAGGGGTTAATAAATATAATATAGGGGTCAGCGGTGTTAGGGGCAGCAGATTAGGGGTACATAGGGATAACGTAGGTTGCAGCGGTGTACGGAGCGGCAGATTAGGGGTTAAAAATAATATGCAGGGGTCAGCGATAGCGGGGGCGACAGATTAGGGGTTAATAAGTGTTAGGGGTGTTAAAGACTCGGGGTACATGTTAGGGTGTTAGGTGCAGACATAGGAAGTGTTTCCCCATAGGAAACAATGGGGCTGCGTTAGGAGCTTAACGCTGCTTTTTTTTGCAGGTGTTAGGTTTTTTTTCAGCTCAAACTGCCCCATTGTTTCCTATGGGGAAATCGTGCACGAGCACGTTTTTGAAGCTGGCCGCGTCCGTAAGCACCGCTGGTATTGAGAGTTGCAGTGGCGGTAAATATGCCTGTATGCTCCCTTTTTGGAGCCTAACGCAGCCCTTCTGAGAACTCTCAATACCAGCGTTGTTTAAAAGGTGCAGGGGGAAAAAAAGCATGCGTAGCTAACGCACCCCTTTGGCCACAGAACTCTAAATCTAGGCGCAAGTTTTTTAAAAATAAGCAAAAACTATACATTGTTACAAAAACACTCCCAGGTGGGCTATATAAATGGATCATCTACAAAAAAAAAAATCTAGTGTATAATGTCCCTTTATTGAAAGGCAGTAACAGTATTTACAAACACCTGAGTCCATATCAGATAAGGAATTTAAAGTACTATTTATATTTATGTGTGAATAAGTTATACCGCAAGCTTGAACAGAGTCTGGATTTAAACATCTTTATTTGAAGTTAAAATTCTTGTCAAAAATTATAAAGGTACTTCTTGATTTCATTCCTCATCAGCCTTGGCAATGAATTATGATGTTAAAATGGACAGTAAACTCTAAAAAATGTCCAACATGCATATGAAATATCAGTATTGAACTATATGTTAAAACAATTTCTGGCACAGAAAAAAAAAAAAAAAAGGTGGTTCATTTTGAAGCGAACCAGAAGTATATACCAGGGTACAACTGGACACTAATTCTGTAATACCGTTTAGAATCATAAATTGCATTGTACGGTATGTTGCAAACCTATATAATTGCCAAAACATACTTAAAATTCATTGAAAAGCTACAACAAAAGAATACCTACTTTTTGTGTTTTTCCCAAATAAACATGATACAAAGAAGACCATAGAGACACATGCCTGATAGGTAAATACAACTACCCATTTATGGCAACAGCCTCCTGTTCCTCAGAAAGCCTGAGTCTGCAGTGAGCTCAGTAGCTATGTATAGGAATGCCAGAGGATATAGAGAGCTCAGTTTACTTTGTGCTATAAATGGTCAATACACATGCCATCAGCTCCTTAGGTAAAAATCAGACTGACCTCAATCTGAAACTAGTATCAGGAGTGTTTATATAAAAAAAAAAAAAAAAAAAAGGGATCTGCCGTCAATATATATATTACCCTTGTTATGAAGAGTGGCTAAATTGTAGTAGCCCAGTATACAGGCTGCTAAATGACACCACACTGTCTACACATGTAGATTTCCACATTGGGAAAAAGTAGTCGAAATGTATAACTAATTTAAAATGCGAGGATAGATAGAATCAATCTCTCTCTCTCTCTCATAGCATCATAGAATAAAATGGATTTCCCAGGATCCTAAATGTATAGCTAGTTCCTTAACTTTAAAACTTCACATAAAAAGGTCTTATTAGGAACAGCTGCATAAATTGAGTGAGTCTTAAAGTATTAAAATAAAAATACACACACCTTCACATTTTTGGGGTGGGGGGCAGGGCTTGACAAATCCCTCTCTTTGAAACTGAAAAATGCTGGAACACAGCTCTTTAAAAAAGGGACATTAAACACTAAATAAATGCTAGATAGAATATGTATACACACACACGCATATACACGCACACGTATACACACACGCACACACACACGTATACACGCACACACACACACACGTATACACGCACACACACGCACACACACGTATACACGCACACACGCACACACACACACGCACACACGCACACACGCACACACGCACACACACGCACACACGCACACACGCACACACACACACGCACACACGCACACACACACACGCACACACACACACACGCACGCACACACACACACACACACACGCACACGCACACACACGCACACACACACACGCACACACGCACACGCACACACGCACACACACACACGCACACACACACACGCACACACACACACGCACACACACACACGCACACACACACACGCACACACACACGCACACACACACGCACACACACACGCACACACACACGCACACACACACGCACACACACACGCACACACACACACGTATACACACGTATACACACGTATACACGCACACACACGTATACACGCACACACACGTATACACGCACACACACGTATACACGCACACACACGTATACACGCACGTATACACGCACACACACGTATACACGCACACACACGTATACACGCACACACACGTATACACGCACACACACGTATACACGCACACACACGTATACACGCACGTATACACGCACACACACGTATACACGCACGTATACACGCACACACACACGTATACACGCACACACACACGTATACACGCACACACACACGTATACACGCACACACACACGTATACACGCACACACATATACACGCACACACATATACACGCACACACACATACACGCACACACACACACATACACGCACACACACACACATACACGCACACACACACACATACACGCACACACACACACACATACACGCACACACACACACATATACACGCACACACACACACATATACACGCACACACACACACATATACACGCACACACACACATATACACCCACACACACACATATACACGCACACACACACATATACACGCACACACACACATATACACGCACACACACACATATACACGCACACACACATATACACGCACACACACACATATACACGCACACACACACATATACACGCACACACACACACGCACACACACACACATACACGCACACACACACATATATACACGCACACACACACATATATACACGCACACACACACATATATACACGCACACACACACATATATACACGCACACACACACATATATACACGCACACACACACACATACACGCACACACACACACATACACGCACACACACACACATACACGCACACACACGTATACACGCACACACACACGTATACAGTGTGTATATATACATACACACAAAGTAGAAAAGGATGCACTAGCCGGGTCTTGCAAAATAGTATATTTAATACACAACAGTATTAGTAACGTTTAGGGGTAATTAGCCCCGTCCTCAGACATACACACACACATATATACACAAACACACATACACACATATACACACACACACACAGACAGAGAGAGAGATGTGCACCCTCACTTTCAGGTCGACTGCCATGGTGCTAGTAGGTATCAATGTTAGTAAAGGAAAAACTTGCACTCACTGGAACTTTTCAATAAATCTTTACTGTGATGTGACCGTGACGTTTCAGGGATAATGTATTCCCTTCCTCAGACAACAAGTGATACAAAGTGAAGTACATATATAAGCAAACAAAACATAACCCCACCCCCTAATTAGAACAAAAAAACGCCAAACCGGTTACTAAGGTGACCACTACGTCACAATATCAACAATAGTGCAGTGAGCATTGACATTTTACATGAACAGGCTGTCTAAGCCTATATTACTAATAAGTGAAAGTGACCTATAATAATCTAGAGGAGCTGGGGAAAGACATGGCATATGAACATAGAGCATACAGTACCCACCCCACAAAGGCAGACACTTACGGTATATACATTAAAATTAGCACACAAGGATCGTAAGTCTACAATCAGTATTGCAAATTATGTAAACATTAAGACCCCTCACATTGCACATCATGCACAATGCTAATACATACACCCATGTATGCACCGCTATGGACCGCCAGAGCCGCGTCGCTGCAGGTGCTGTCAGTGTGCCTTTGTGAGTCTCCCATGGCGGTCCATAGGAAGGGGTTAATAGAGAACTACATTTAAGAAGGAGAGACCTTTTGGATTCACCAATTTGGAACAATGAATCCAAAGAGTCTCAACAAGGACATCAACTTAGCAGCCTTTCTTAAATAACTGGGAGCAATTCTGTTTATTATTTCTGTCACTTAGTCATATGTCCTTTCATTATGAGAGGATGTACTCCAGTGGTTAATATTCTAAACCCGTTATTCCACTAACCTTAATGATAAAGACATTGCATTGTAGGAGAACAGTACACAAAAGATACAAATTCAGTCATGCCTGTAGATTTGTGTATTTACTTTGTCATTATTTCTATTATTTTTGCTATCTTTTATATTTCATATTTAAGAGAGTTATATTACCTAATTCATAACGCTTCGGTTTTCTAAAAAAATGTTTAGATTAGTGTTAATGCACAATATGTATATTACTATGTGTGTGTTCTTTTCTGGTATATCTGGCTACCATGACAACCGCTTGATCCATTATTCTATTTGTAAGGTGAAAAATAGATTCCTTTGCTGTATACGGTTGCTATGACAACTGTTTGATCCTTCTTTCACCGTAAGTGGATACACATATGCAAATAACTTTAAACTGTCACGTCCTCAAAATACGTTACCATGTGACTCGACCCTAACCAATCATTAGAAGAGGGGTGTGTATATGGGCGTGCCGCTGCTCTTTTTTTAAGAGATCATATCGGATGGTTAAGATTCAGTACTCAGAACCCACTGAAGGATACTTAAACCTTCGAAACGCGTAAGGGATATACTTTGGGACTTTGACATCATAAACACTCTAATTTCATCATAGAGTGTATTTTAAGCTGCAAACTTTTAGTGACTTATCGATCACAACTGACTTTCCTTGGGGGAATTGTTTCTCTCCTGTCTGGTAGTCAGTTCACCTAGAAGCAGACTTTATAAGCCGTTGTGTACAGGTCTATTTTATGTGTTTTATGCATACCTTGCTCATATGTTTGAGGGTTTTAAACGTAAGTGGCCAATTGTCGTTTTCACTTACCCCTGTTTTCAATAAAACTGTATTACGCTATGTGCTCTCTTTATGTTTTTCATTCTGCATAAACCACTGGACTCAGAAGGATTCTTAACAAGCCAATTCTTAACAAGTTACTTCCTGACTCCATACTCCAAGGGGAGAAGAACAAATACATCTTCTTTGAGGTCGACATAAGACATCACTGGAGGTCTCTCACCATTAGATGCTGCAACTTACCTCATGAGATTGAGGTATTTTCTGGTAAGTGCTATACCTACCGGTCATCTTTGGTGTGATTGCATTTACAATACTGGACTATCATTAACATTATTGCAATTTAATGTATGCTTACAATATTTAAGTAACTGGCATATATTGTATTTTTTTTTTATGTTCACTTTTATTTTGATCTTTATTTTAATTTCATTATCATTTGCATGTGTATTTACATTTTGCACATTTACATAGATTGTTTCTTTATCCCCACTTAATATAATAGTTTTAAGTTGAGGAACTACTTTTCAGATCTTTGGTGTCGGGGTCTCTCTCAAACGACTCATGTCCATTCAGCAAGGTACAATATGTGTTCCTCAGTATGCTATTGAGTTCCGTACGCTTGCCGCAGAGGTAGGTTGGAACAATGAAGACCTTTTTGCTGCCTTCTTTCATGGGCTCTCTAATGCGATTAAAGATGAAGTTGCTGCCAGAGATTTACCAGAGGATCTTGAGGCATTGGTGTCTTTTTATCCTAATTGACAGACTCAGAGAGAGGCCTTCTTTCAAGGAGCACTTGCAGAAACCTCCTGTTCCATTGTCTCCTACGTGTTCATTCCAACCCATGCCTCCCTTTCCTCTCATGCCTCCTGGACCCGAGTCACCAGGTACTGCTGAGCCGATGCAGTTGGGATTCACGCATCTCTCCGCGGCGGAGAGGGCCTTTAGGAGGGAGGGAGGGAGGGGCTCTGCCTCTATTGTGGGTTACAGGGCCACCTTTTGAAGTCTTGTCCTACACAGCCGGGAAACGCTCACACCTAAGGTCCTGTTGGGGGCAGACCTTGGGTGGTTTATCCTCGTCCCCGGAACCGCTTAAGAAGAAACCTTTGGTCACGGTTGTCCTTTCCTGGGTGGACTCCTCCATAGTCACTCAGGCTCTTGTTGACTCCGGTGCTGCGGGCTATTTCATTGACAGTGCTTTTGTATCAAAGCACTCCATTCCTGTTTTGCCTCGGTCCGTTCCGCTTGCTATTGAGGCCATTGATGGCAGGCCCCCTCAGCCCACACTCATTACTCACGAAACTGCTCCGTTGTCCATGGCTGTTGGGGCTCTCCATTTTGAAACCCTCCAGTTCCAGGTGATAAACTCTCTGCATTTTCAGGTTGTTCTGGGTTATCCCTGGCTCCAAAAGTACAATCCCAGTCTCGACTGGTGCAGGTCCGAAATGTTGTTGTGGTCCCCGCAATGTATTTCCACTTGTCTTTGGAAACCAGTTAGTCTTGTGCACTTCATCGGTATCTCAATTGCCATAGGAGTACCGAGAGTTCCTAGACGTTTTCGACAAGGTGCGTGCCGGTACGTGGCCTCCTCACCGGTCTTACGATTGTGCCATAGACCTGCAACCCGGAGCCATTCCTCCTCGGGGCCGGGTGTACCCTCTGTCTGTTGCAGAGAATTGTGCTATGGAGGAGGAGTATGTTGCCAATGCTCTGTCGCGGGGGATCATCCGCAAATCCTGCTCTCCTGCAGGGGCTGGCTTTTTTGTGAAGAAGAAGGGTGGCGAGTTAAGACCATGCATCGATTGTAAGGGTCTTAATCGTCTTACCATTAAGAATGCTTACCCTATTCCGTTCATTACGGAACTCTTTGACCGCCTCAAGGGAGCTACGATCTTTACTAAACTTGATTTGAGAGGAGCATACAATCTCGTTAGGATTAAGGAAGGCCACAAATGGAAAACAGCATTTAACACCAGGAGTGGGCATTATGAGTATCTTGTAATGCCCTTTGGCCTATGTAATGCTCCTGCTGTTTTTCAGGAATTTATTAATGATGTCCTATGAGATATTTAGCAACAGTGTGTTGTGGTGTACTTAGACAACATCCTCATACACTCACCCACACTTGAGGCTCATCGTTCTGATGTTACACGGTTCTTCAGAGACTACGTGAGAACGGCCTGTTTTGTAAACTCGAGAAATGTGTGTTCCATCAGACTCAAGTAACCTTCCTATGTTATGTTTTCTCCGTTGCAGGGTTCTCCATGGATCCTGACAAGTTATCTGCAGTGGCCTCGCCCAGTTGGTATTCGGTGTATTCAATGTTTTTTGGGGTTCGCCAAATACTATAGAAAGTTTATTAAAAGCTTTTCTTCCTGGTCAAACCTATCACAGATATGACCCGTAAAAAGAATGATCCACTCCATTGGTCACCTACTGCCATTAAGACCTTTGATAGTCTTAAGACTGCCTTTGCTGCCGCTCCAGTTCTGGCTCATCCTAACCCTGTCCTGCCTTTCGTTTTTGAGGTCGATGCATCTGAGACTGGAGTAGGTGCCCTCTTGTCTCAATGTCCTACGCCTGATGGTTCCTTGCATCCGTGTGTTTTTTTCTCTAAGAAATTGTCTCCAGCGGAGTGCAATTAAATTGTCTCCAGCGAAGTGCAATTATGAAATTGGCGACAGGGAATTACTGGCCATAATTTTGGCACTCAAGGAATGGAGGCATCTTCGAGGGTACAAGTGTGCCAGTGCTCATTATTACTGACCACAAGAATTTAACTTATCTATCTGAAGCAAAACGTTTGTCGCCCCAACAGGTCAGATGGGCGCTATTTTTGTCTGGGTTTAATTATGTTGTCTACTACCTGCCTGGTAGTAAGAATGTTAGGGCTGATGCCCTCTCTCGACAATTTTCGCCTCTGTCCAAGGAGGAGTCTGTACCTACTCCTGTTATACCTCCTGACCATATTTTGGCTACCATACGTACTAATTTGACTTCTCCCTTGGGGGAGGAGATCCTGGCTGCACAAATCAATGCACCTCCTGAGAAACCTAGTGGTGTTTTGTTCCGGAGAATCTTCAAACTAAACTTTTGCACACTTACCACTATCCTAAAGCCGCAGGTCACCCAAGCAAGAACCAAATGATTTGGTCTGTCACTCGACAATTCTGGTGGCCAGGTCTTCGTTCTGATGTTGCTGCATATGTTGCCTCCTGCTCAGTTTGTGCACAGAATAAGACTCCTTGACGTCTTCCTGTGGGTCTTCTTCAACCTATTGCTAATGGTGAGCGTCCTTGGACACATCTTTCCATGGACTTCATTGTCGAGCTTCCTGTTTCCAATGGCAATACTGTTATCCTTATGGTGGTTGACCGTTTTTCTGTCACATTGCATTCCCTTGATGAAGCAGCCTACCGCTCAGGAGCTTGCTTCAATTTTTGCCCGGGAGGTCTTCCGTTTACATGGGTTACCCAAGGAGATAGTGTCGGACAGGGGTAGCCAGTTTGTCTCCAGATTTTGGCATTCTTTTGTGCTCAAATGGGGATCCAGCTTTCCTTCTCCTCGGCATATCACCCTCAATCCAATGGGGCTGTGGAACAGTCTAACCAAGCTCTGGAACAGTTCCTCCATTGCTATGTCTCAGATCACCACAATAATTGGTCTGAACTGTTACCTTGGTCAGAGTTTGCTCGTAATAGTGCTATTAATGCTTCCTCCAAGTTATCCCCGTTCATGGCGAATTATGGATTTCAACCATCCTTGCTGCCAGATTCCTTCGTGTCTCAGGGTATTCCAGCTTTGGAGGAGCATCTCCGGCAACTCCGTTCCACGTGGGTGCAGATTCAGGATTGCCTTCATCGTTCTATGCAGCGCCAAAAGTTCCAGGCTGATCGTAGGTGTCTGCCCGCGCCTTCCTACCAGGTTGGTGAGAGAGTTTGGCTGTCCTCCCACAACTTGAACCTTCGTGTGCCTTCCAATAAATTGGCTCCCCGTTATGTTGGTCATTTTTGAATACTCCGACGGGTTAATCCTGTGGCCTACGCTCTTGACCTTCCTCCTGCTATGCGCATCTCCAATGTTTTTCATGTCTCCCTCTTGAAACCATTGGTTTGTAATCGGTTTACTACTGTGTTGCCTCGTCCCCATCCTATCTTTGTTGACAACCATGAGGAGTTTAAGGTCAGCAGCATTATGGACTCTCGTATGTCCAGGGGCCGTGTACAGTATTTAGTTTACTGGAGGAGCGTTCTTGGCTTCCCTCCTCTGATGTTCATGCTCCCTCCTCCGTGCCATCCCGCGGGGGAGGGGTCGTTGAGGGGAGGGAACCGTCAGGGTTTTTTCCCCTGCTTGTTTGCCATGTGCTGCTGGCAGCCATTTTACTCCCCTCTCTTCCTGACTATGGTGCTATGGCCAGACTGGTGTGCATCATCCATGTGAGACAGGATGCAGTCTCAGAATTGTGATGTCATCACTTATTATTTAAAGGGCCTCTGTTCAGTATGCTTTGCCTTTGCCTTGTCTCAGACCTGTTTGTGAGAGTTCCTGTGTATTACCTGGCTGCCTGACATCCTTCCTGGTTCCTGATCCCTGGCTTGTTCCTGACTCTGGCTCATCTGACTATTCGCTTTGGCTCCTGACTCGGCTCGTCTGACTACCAGCTCTGGTTTTGACTCCTGGCTTGTTATTTGACTTGTGGACTTTTTATTATTTTTTGCTATGAATAAAGGTGTGATTATTTTTGCACTTCTCGTCTCAGTCTGATTCCTGGCACCCTGACACAGTTTATAGGTCACATTAAAGGTGGAAAAAGTTCAAAAATGATTTCTTGGTCTCATTTTTTTACATCACAGAAACCTGACATTTTAACAGGGGTGTGTAGACATATATGTGTATATAGTGTATATAGTCTCTCTTTCTATACAATATATATATATATATATATATATATATATATATATATATATATATATATATATATATATATATATATATATATATATATATATATATATATATATATATATATATATATATATATATACACATATACATATACACACACCCACACACACATACAGTGGGGCAAAAAACATAATTTATGTGAGAACTTACCTGATAAATTCCTTTCTTTCATATTAGCAAGAGTCCATGAGCTAGTGACGTATGGGATATACATTCCTACCAGGAGGGGCAAAGTTTCCCAAACCTCAAAATGCCTATAAATACACCCCTCACCACACCCACAATTCAGTTTAACGAATAGCCAAGAAGTGGGGTGATAAGAAAGGAGCGAAAGCATCAAAAATAAGGAATTGGAATAATTGTGCTTTATACAAAAAAAATCATAACCACCACAAAAAAGGGTGGGCCTCATGGACTCTTGCTAATATGATAAATGAATTTATCAGGTAAGTTCTTACATAAATTATGTTTTCTTTGATGTAATTAGCAAGAGTCAATGAGCTAGTGACGTATGGGATAGTAGATACCCAAGATGTGGAATTTCCACGCAAGAGTCACTAGAGAGGGAGGGATAAAATAAAGACAGCCAATTCCGCTGAAAAATAATCCACAACCCAAATCAAAAGTTTTAATCTTAATAATGAAAAAAACTGAAATTATAAGCAGAAGAATCAAACTGAAACAGCTGCCTGAAGTACTTTTCTACCAAAAACTGCTTCAGAAGAAGAGAAAACATCAAAATGGTAGAATTTAGTAAAAGTATGCAAAGAAGACCAAGTTGCTGCTTTTCAAATCTAATCAACAGAAGCTTCATTCCTAAAAGCCCAGGAAGTAGAAACTGACCTAGTAGAATGAGCCGTAATCCTTTGAGGCGGGATTTACCCGACTCCACATAAGCATGATGAATCAAAGAACTTTAACCAAGACGCCAAAGAAATGGCAGAAGTTTTCTGACCTTTCCTGGAACCAGAAAAGATAACAAAGAGACTAGAAGTCTTTCTAAAATCTTTAGTAGCTTCAACATAATATTTTAAAGCTCTTACTACATCCAAAGAATGTAAAGATTTCTCCAGAGAATTCTTAGGATTCGGACACAATGAAGGGACAACAATTTCTCTACTAATGTTGTTAGAATTCACAACCTTAGGTAAAAATTGAAATGAAGTCTGCAACACTGCCTTATCCTGATGAAAAATCAGAAAAGGCGATTCACAAGAAAGAGCAGATAACTCAGAAACTCTTCTAGCAGAAGAGATGGCAAAAAGGAACAAAACTTTCCAAGAAAGTAATTTAATATCCAGAGAATGCATAGATTCAAACGGAGGAGCTTGTAAAGCCCTCAGAACCAAATTAAGACTCCAAGGAGGAGAGATTGACTTAATGACAGGTTTGATATGAACCAAAGCCTGCACAAAACAATGAATATCAGGAAGATTAGCAATCTTTCTGTGAAAAAGAACAGAAAGCGCAGAGATTTGTCCTTTCAAGGAACTTGCAGACAAACCTTTATCCAAACCATCCTGAAGAAACAAAAATTCTATAAGAATGCCAGGAGAATTTATGAGAAGAACACCAAGAAATGTAAGTCTTCCAGACTCGATAATAAATCTTCCTAGACACAGATTTACGAGCCTGTAACATAGTATTAATTACTGAGTCAGAGAAACCTCTATGACTAAGAATCAAGCGTTCAATCTCCATACCTTCAAATTTAATGATTTGAGATCCTGATGGAAAAAAAGGGCCTTGAGATAGGTCTGGTCTTAACGGAAGTGTCCAAGATTGGCAACTGGCCATCCGAATGAGATCCGCATACCAAAACCTGTGAGGCCATGCTGGAGCCACCAGCAGAACAAACGAACGGTCCATTAGAATTTTGGAAATCACCTTTCGAAGAAGAACTAGAGGCGGAAAGATATAGGCAGGATGATAATTCCAAGGAAGTGACAACGCGTCCACTGCTTCCGCCTGAGGATCCCTGGATCTGGATAGATACCTGGGAAGTTTCTTGTTTAGACGATAGGCCATCAGATCTATTTCTGGAAGTACTCAGATTTGAACAATCTGAAAATATACCTCTGGCGACAGATAATCCGCTTCCCAATTGTCTACACCTGGGATGTGAACCGCAGAGATTAGACAGGAGCTGGATTCCACCCATACAAGTATCCAAGATACTTCTTTCATAGCCTGAGGACTGTGAGTCCCACCTTGATGATTGACATACGCCACGGTTGTGACATTGTCTGTCTGAAAACAAATAAACGATTCTCTCTTCAGAAGAGGCCAGAACTGAAAAGCTCTGACAGACTCGCATCTGTTGAGATCACAGTCCAGGTTGGATGAACAAAAGAAGCCCCTTGAACTAAACGATGGTGATCTAACCACCAAGTCAGAGAAGATCGAACATTGGGATTTAAGGATATTAATTGTGATATCTTTGTATAATCCCTGCACCACTGGTTCAGCATACAAAGCTGAAGAGGTCTCATGTGAAAATGAGCAAAGGGGATCACGTCCGATGCAGCAGCCATGAGACCTAGAATTTCCATGCACAAAGCTACCGAAGGGAACAATTGAGACTGAAGGTTTCGACAGGCTGAAACCAACTTCAGACGTCTCTTTTCTGTTAGAGACAAAGTCATGGACACTGAATCTATTTGAAAGCCCAAAAAGGTTACCTTTGTCTGAGGAATCAAAGAACTCTTTGGTAAATTGATCCTCCAACCATGTCTTTGAAGAAACAACACAAGTTGATTCGTATGAGATTCTGCAGAATGTAAAGACTGAGCAAGTACCAAGATATCGTCCAAATAAGGAAATACCGCAATACCCTGTTCTCTGATTACAGAGAGAAGGGCACCGAGAACCTTTGAAAAGATCCTTGGAGCTGTTGCTAGGCCAAACGGAAGGGCAACAAACTGGTAAAGCTTGTCTAGAAAAGAGAATCTCAGAAACTGATAATGATCTGGATGAACTGGAATATGAAGGTATGCATCCTGTAAATCTATTGTGGACATATAATGCCCTTGCTGAACAAAAGGCAGAATAGTCCTTAGTCACCATTTTGAATGTTGGTATCATTACATAACAATTTAATATTTTTAGATCCAGAACTGGTCTGAAGGAATTCTCCTTTGGTACAATGAATAGATTTGAGTAAAACCCCAGACCCCGTTCCAGAACTGGCACAATTACACCAGCCAACTCTAGATCTGAAACACATTTCAGAAATGCCTGAGCCTTCACTGGGTTTATTGGAATGCGTGAGAGAAAAAATCTTCTCACAGGCGGCCTTACCTTGAAACCTATTCTGTACCCTTGTGAAACAATGTTCTGAATCCAAAGACTGAATCGAATTGATCCAAATATCTTTGAAAAATCATAACCTGCCCCCTACCAGCTGTGCTGGAATGAGGGCCGCACCTTCATGCGGATTTGGGAGCTGGTTTTGACTTTCTAAAAGGCTTGGATTTATTCCAGACTGGAGAAGGTTTCCAAACGGAAACCGTTCCTTTAGGGGAAGGGTCAGGCTTCTGCTCCTTATTCTGACGAAAGGAATGAAAACTATTAGCAGCCCTGTATTTACCTTTAGATTTTTTGTCCTGAGGCAAAAACATAATTTATGTAAGAACTTACCTGATAAATTCATTTCTTTCATATTAGCAAGAGTCCATGAGCTAGTGACGTATGGGATATACATTCCTACCAGGAGGGGCAAAGTTTCCCAGACTCTTGCTAATATGAAAGAAATGAATTTATCAGGTAAGTTCTTACATAAATTATGTTTTCTTTCATGTAATTAGCAAGAGTCCATGAGCTAGTGACGTATGGGATAATGATTACCCAAGATGTGGATCTTTCCACGCAAGAGTCACTAGAGAGGGAGGGATAAAATAAAGACAGCCAATTCCTGCTGAAAATAATCCACACCCAAAATAAAGTTTAATGAAAAACATAAACAGAAGATTCAAACTGAAACCGCTGCCTGAAGTACTTTTCTACCAAAAACTGCTTCAGAAGAAGAAAATACATCAAAATGGTAGAATTTAGTAAAAGTATGCAAAGAGGAGGGAGGAGCTAGCCAGCTAATGAAGCAGCAGCACTTGTGGAGAGCTCTGTGTTATATACTCCATTAAACTGATAAAAAGTGCTTTTTGAGACCTAATAAAGCCTTAAAAGGATAAGGAGCAACATCCCCAAGCAGAGGATTATCAATACAAGGAGCCTTTTTTAAGATTGGGAAAAACTGAACTCAATCCGGTTTTGAGAACCAGAACAAAACCAGGAAACCCCCCGGCTTCGGCCTGCACCGGATCGAAAGGCCTCACAAAAAGTTCTTTAAAGATCACCAAACTACCTAAGGTCAGTGTAACAGATGTGGTCAAGCACTAGTGGGGCTAATTGACATCATAGCTAAGAGAAAGGGGCACTTTATAAAGCAGAGAAAGGGCCCTGGGCCTATCCACATTTTCGGCCGAAGCTGGGTGGGGGAGAGACATTCAAGACCCTGCATCATAACTCTTTAATAACTGGAGAGGTGTCCCAAGGTGGGCCTTCCATTACAGGAAGATCTGCTCAATTGAAAAAGAGAAAAAGCCCATTGTGATTTAGCCATTTTAAAGACACTTTTTCTCTTTTTTTTTTTTTCTTTTTTTTCTTCATTACCACTTTTCTCTCCTTTTGCATTTTTTATGGAGTGGAAAAGGTGGGGTTGGCACATTATATATTGAGGGGGCCAGAGAGGTTTAGTGCAGCTAGAGCCATTAATAACAGCACAGCATCCTAATTACAAGTGTGGAGAAAGACTTTTGAACTAGGTGCATTTCCATGCTGCAGCACAATAATATCACAGCTACCATCCCCCACTCAGGCTTTCATTTAAAGAGTATTTGCAACTTTGCTCCCCAACTTTATCAGGCAGACACATCTAGAGACTATAAGGAGAGACACTGAATTAATCAGTCCTGGAGAGTTGAGGCGGTCAGAAACTGCTTTGTTTGGCTACTACTGATTGACAGTTTTGGAGAAATATCTACAGCAGACACTAGCACTCTCTCCCCACCCCTTTCCTGCCAGTCCCAGTACTGGTGGGTCATATCCAAGATTCCCTCTCCGTGATGGTCCTGTGAGGACAGCTTCCCTGGGGAGTCGAGTGCTTTATTTTTGCAACTGCTCATATTTTGGACTAAAGTGAAGCATAATTACCATCCTACATGACGATCATCTAACAGATGGTCCACAGATAGGGTAATACAGTACTTACAGGGGCTTTTTCCACTCGCTGATCTCTCATCCTCTAGCCTAAAGGCCTTTGGGCAACAAGGAATACAGGAGAGGTATATTTAGCCGGCCCTGACACACAATACCCTATTCAGACCCTCTCCATCAGTCCAGATAATTCGCCCACTATTGCAAGTTTTTGCAGAGGAAGACATGATGTGGGACTAAATGGTTAATGGATGAACCTTTCGGACATGACTGAGTAGATAATAATATAGGTGGATATCTAAAAAAGATTTCGGGCTGTGAGGCTGCTATATTGGCAACAAAGTGGTATTGTTCTATGCAACAGAAGCTACAAAACCACTAAGCAGGTTCTATACAGAATAAATTTCAGTTTTTCTGTTTGTTTCTCTCTTCTCTCTATTAATACATCATTCCTAACAGTGCCCTCAATATGAAAAGCCGTACGCAGTCAGTCAAAGAGTGTTTATCAAAATCACAACAGAAAAAGAAACTAGCTATGTTAGATTCCTCTCAACAGATGGAACCAGTTGAAGATATAGCGGATTCCTCTCCGTCTCCGCCCAAGTCAAATACCTCAAACGAGGCCCTTTTAAAGCAAATAAAACAAATGTTTCATGAGGAAATGAGATCAGCCTTATCAGAACTAAAGCAAGATATCGCAGACATAGGTGAAAGAACTTCGGCTATAGAAGATAAAGTTGATGAAATAGTAGAAGAAATCCCGGAACTACAGGCCACAGTAAGATCCCAACAAGCTCAAATACAGAAATTGGAAGATCATCTGGAGGATCTGGAAAACAGATCGCGCAGATCCAACATCCGCATACGCAATTTACCAGAAAAATATAACAATCTCTCTGATACTGTAACTCAGATCTTCCAACAGTTATTGCCGGATGAGGAGACATCATTTCTCCTTATGGACAGAGTACATCGGGCTCTAACCAAGCCTCCAACTCCGGGAGCTCACAGAGATGTTATAACAAAACTCCATTATTATCACATCAAAGATAGAATCATGCAAGTTGTCCGAGGAGTTCAAGAAATCACCTATGAAGGCCACAAAATACAAATTTTTGCTGATTTATCGCCTATTACTTTGAGGAAAAGGAGAGAATTCAAACCAATAGTAGCAGCCCTAGCCAATGCCCAAATCAAATATAGATGGGGATTTCCTTTTCGATTGTCCTTCACAGTAGACAAAACATCTTTTTCCTGTGCCACAGTTGAGGAAGGACAGTCGATTTTGAACAAACTTCACATCGGTAGAGGAACGCCCCCTCCAGCACAATCGCCCAAACCTCAGCGAAAAGCTCTGACACGTACCTGGACACCAGTTCTCAAAAATGGGAAAACTCCAAGGAGAAATCATGATTCGGAAAGCCCAACCTGAGTCAAAGAGACAACTTATAAGTATTCTTTCATGTCCCCAAACGGGGGAGTCAGAGACCTCATTGGATTTTTCTTATGGGGGTTAACTCAAGAATCTTGTCACAATTGATGAGATCTGACTCAGAACTCCTGTGTGTCATTGTTTAAATAGTTAGTAAGGATTAGTCAGAAAGAGATCCACCTTTCATTCATTCATTCACTCATGCATTTGGGTCATTCCAATGATTCAAATGTTGGACATTTCTGAGACATGTATCTAATGTGCTGATATTATATGTCCGAAGTTCATATTGTTTTTCATGTTCTTTATTATTTTTCATGATGTTTTGTTCTTTAACTTTACAGGATTCCTATTGCTAGTTATGACCAATACTGGTTCTTTGTTGTTTGTTTTCTTGTTGTTTGAACTAATTGACAAATGTTTTTCCACCTCGACTACTTGTGCACTACAAGCAGGTAAACCTATGCCTTCACGTACATTGCAAAAAGTGGCTGATAGATCTGTATTTGCCGGGGGAGGGAGACCCAGCCGTACTGCAGTTGGTGAGTCTTTCAACATGTGTAATAAGAACATCTTTCACATGACTAAGAAATGTCTATAAATATAGTCTCTCACAATGTTAGAGGGTTACACTCAAATGTTAAGAGACGTAAGGCTCTAGACACATATAAATCCCTGAAGGCCCACATAATCTTATTACAGGAAACCCATTTTACAAAAGTGAAAACCCCGAAGTATTGGGATAGAGGTTTCCCCACCCAATTCCATGCCACATGCCAATCTAAAAAATGCGGAGTGTCCATCTTAATCCACTCAGACCTAAATTTCAAAGAGGATGAGGTAATAATAGATAAGTCGGGCAGATTTATTATTGTTAAGGGCAGAATACATGACTCACATGTAATTCTTGGCAACATATATGCTCCCAATGAGTCTCAAGCCCTTTTTATGTCTAAGATAGGTAAATTGCTTACTACTTGGAAGAAATCAAGGCTAATCATAGGGGGAGATTTTAATTTGGTACTTAATTCAGAATTAGATAAATCATCAATCCCACACAAACCTTCTTCCCAAAACTCTAAAAAACTCATGTATGACTTTCTATTAGATCATAATTTGGTGGACAGCTGGAGATACATCAACCCGAAAACCAGAGATTACTCATTTTACTCTAGTGTACACAATGTGTATTCTAGAATTGATTATATTCTACTTAGCCAGATCATGACTCCTTTGATAATGGCTTCGGATATTTTGCCTGCAACATGGTCAGACCATAATATAGTGTTGACAAGAATATCTGGCTTGATTGACCCTTACAGGGGCAGAAGCTGGACAATAAATCCAACTTTATTTAGAGACAAAGTTTTCACACAAAGTTTTCAGACAGAAATAGCACACTTTTTAGAGACAAACCATGACTCAGTGACTAATCCTATGCATATATGGGGGGCACTAAAGGCCTTTGCGAGAGGCATCTTGATAAAAGAATCCAATAAGCAGAATAGGGGTTATGTAGCACAGATTGAGCACTTAAAACAAGATATACAGAATCTGCAATCCCAACATCATTTAACACATGATGACAGGACACTCAGATTGTTGAAAGACAGAAAATATTCACTAGATAAGTTGCTGACAAGCGAGGCAACCAGATCCTTGAAACTTGTGGATGCTCAATATTTTATACAAGCTAATAAACCAGACAAGATGTTGGCTTTTAAATTAAAAGAAATATCTAGGATAACTTCTGTCCCACAAATTCAAACATTGAATGGACAGGTTTCTAATCACCCGCAGATCATTGCGAATACTTTTGCCCAATATTATCAAAAACTATACACTATACCGACACAAGGTAACCCACTTGATTTAGCCTTAGATACCAATAATTTTTTGCAGGCCTGTAAACTACCTAAAATTGAGGAGGGAGACTTAGATAAGTTGAACGCGCGAATAACTACTCAAGAAGTGAAACAAGCAATCCGTAGTCTAAAGATTGGAAAGGCACCTGGTCCTGATGGATACTCGGGTATTTTTTATAAAACACTTATGCAAGATATTAGCCCCATCTTAGTTACAATATTTAACCATATGCTAGAAGGTGGAGAGATCCCTAAGGAACTTCTAGAGGCTCGTATATCAGTGTTGCCTAAACCTGGAAAATGCAAGCAACTTTGTAAAAATTACAGACCTATCTCGTTAATTAACTTAGACATTAAATTGTTTACCAAAATCCTGGCAGTCAGGCTAAATGATATTCTCCCAAAACTTGTCCATCAGGACCAGGTGGGATTTATTCGCAACAGGGAGGCTCCAGATAACATTCGGAAGGTAATAGATCTCATAGATTACTCATCCAAGCAGGCTGTGCCTTCTCTGTTTCTTTCCCTGGATGCAGAGAAGGCATTTGACCGTGTAAGATGGGGCTATTTGGACTTAGTATTAAAACATATGGGCTTTACGGGAAATTTTTGTGCGGCTATTTCTACAATATATTCTAACCCTTCTGCCTTTATTAAAATAGCTGGGTATAAGTCTTCATCTATAACAATTCTTAATGGAACCAGGCAGGGCTGCCCTTTATCACCACTACTATTTGCACTGTGCATCGAACCATTAGCAGCCAGCATCAGGCAAAACGTAGATATTACAGGCATTAAAATACAAGACCAGGAACATAAGATCAGCCTGTTTGCAGATGTTATTCTGTCTGTCACTAAACCTATGATCTCTCTCCCCCTAATATACTCGACTATTGGCAAATTTGCCAATATCTCGGGTTACAAGATTAATAATGATAAGTGTGAGGCTATTAGTGTACATCTTCCAGAACACACTAAAAAACTTTTAACACTGAATTTTGACTTTACTTGGTCTGACAGGGGTATGAAATACCTGGGCATTAACATTCCAAGCAATCTGGATCATCTATATAAACTAAGCTACATACCTTTGTTCACGCACATTAAAAATTTACTATCCAGATGGAACAAGCTTAATATCTCCCTATATGGCAGATTGACTTCGGTCAAGATGACAGTTCTGCCTAAAATTCTATATCTTTTTCGGTCATTACCTATAAATGTACCCACCTCAACACTACAGAAAATACAAAAAGACATAATAGCTTTTATATGGAAATACCAAAGATCTAGAGTAAACAAACAAACCCTTAGTAGACATAAGGTGGGAGGAGGGATGGGGCTGCCGGATTTAACATCCTATTATTACGCGGCTAGAATGGCACAATCCACCCTGTGGCATAATCATTTAGATAAAATCCAATGGGTACAGATAGAATCAGACATGATGAAGACATACCCTATTTATAAACTCTTGTGGTCTAAAAAAAAAGATAGACCCACTAATTGGAGATCCTTTATCACCATAGCACATACATTGATAATGTGGGACACCTTGACAACCAAATACCCCTTGCTTCAGAGGGGATCGAAAGCGACCCCGCTGGTAACGTTATCCACTAGTTATGACCAAGATACACAGGAGAAATGGGCAAACAAGGGACTATATCGAATTGCAGATGCTCTTGAGGGGACTAAGGTTATAACTTTCCATCAGTATGCTGAACTCAAAAGGTCGGGGGTTGCCAGTTGGTTTCACTACCTTCAGTTGAGAGCCAGGGTAGCTGAAGTTTTAGGTAACGATAAGATGTCTGCTAGTTCTTATGTAGAGAGGTTGTGCTTGGCCACCAGTAGGATTAGAGGAGCAATCTCCGACCTTTATATTCAATTCAATACACCTCCTAAGTTAAATAAATTACCATTCATGATAAAATGGGAGTCTGAATTAAATTTCACCTGGTCAGCAGAAAAGTGGTGTGACACTCTTAGGTCTGGCACTTCTTTTTCGATATGTGCCCATTTAAAAGAAAATTTCATAAAAGTGGCATTCCGATGGTACTTTCACCCCTCCAGAATACATAAGATTCAGGCTAACACAAATTGTTTACGAGGTTGCAATGAAAGAGGGACATACTCCCATATGTGGTGGCATTGTTGTCATGTAATTAATATATGGTCCCAAACGTCATCTCTTCTGAGTGAAATTTTGGAAAGACAAATTAATTTATCCCCTACTCAGGCACTGCTACATGAACCCCTACCAGGTCTGAATTCAAGAGTTAATAAATTAATAGCACTTATCTGTACGATAACTAAACTAAACATAGCTAGATACTGGAAGACATCGGTGCCATCATTTTTGTTAATCAAGAATAAGATTGATTTCTACTATCAGATGAGTAGTGCTTCTGCAGACATACTAGACAATAAGGAGCAATTTTTGAGGATATGGGAACCCTGGATAATGTACTCCGAAGCTAGAAATAGAAATAGACAGCAAAGATTCAGAACACCTGACTAAAACCAAAAGAGTTATGAAGTGGGTGCCCCCCTGCCTCTCCCGCTCCTGCCCAGCTTGTCTGGGTGGGTCACATCCCATTACCCTTCCCCTCCCTTTGGGATGTATCCAGTCTCCCCCGGGACAGGGGGGGGTGATAGATAGAGCACCATGGGTCTTCTTACTGGCTGGGTCCCCTCCTCCACAGGGTTTTGAAAGGTTATTACTGATAATAATATATTATGCTTAATTTGTGCTTTTGTATATGAGGTATGTGTAACCATGTTCAATGACTTAAAATTTAGCAGAGATGGAATTCTTTGTCAAATGTAAATTATACACTGTAAAACTCAATAAAAACTTTTGTTCATTAAAAAAAAAAAGTATGCAAAGAGGACCAAGTTGCTGCTTTGCAAATCTGATCAATCGAAGCTTCATTCCTAAACGCCCAGGAAGTAGAAACTGACCTAGTAGAATGAGCTGTAATCCTTTGAGGCGGAGTTTTACCCGACTCAACATAGGCAAGATGAATTAAAGATTTCAACCAAGATGCCAAAGAAATGGCAGAAGCTTTCTGGCCTTTTCTAGAACCGGAAAAGATAACAAATAAACTAGAAGTTTTTCGGAAAGACTTAGTAGCTTCAACATAATATTTCAAAGCTCTAACAACATCCAAAGAATGTAACGATTTCTCCTTAGAATTCTTAGGATTAGGACATAATGAAGGAACCACAATTTCTCTACTAATGTTGTTGGAATTCACAACTTTAGGTAAAAATTCAAAAGAAGTTCGCAACACTGCCTTATCCTGATGAAAAATCAGAAAAGGAGACTCACAAGAAAGAGCAGATAATTCAGAAACTCTTCTGGCAGAAGAGATTGCCAAAAGGAACAAAACTTTCCAAGAAAGTAATTTAATGTCCAATGAATGCATAGGTTCAAACGGAGGAGCTTGAAGAGCCCCCAGAACCAAATTCAAACTCCAAGGAGGAGAAATTGACTTAATGACAGATTTTATACGAACCAAAGCTTGAACAAAACAATGAATATCAGGAAGATTAGCAATCTTTCTGTGAAAAAGAACAGAAAGAGCAGAGATTTGTCCTTTCAAAGAACTTGCGGATAAACCTTTATCTAAACCATCCTGAAGAAACTGTAAAATTCTCGGAATTCTAAAAGAATGCCAAGAAAAATGATGAGAAAGACACCAAGAAATATAAGTCTTCCAGACTCTATAATATATCTCTCTGGATACAGATTTACGAGCCTGTAACATAGTATTAATCACAGAGTCAGAGAAACCTCTGACCAAGAATCAAGCGTTCAATCTCCATACCTTTAAATTTAAGGATTTGAGATCCTGATGGAAAAAAGGACCTTGCGACAGAAGGTCTGGTCGTAGCGGAAGAGTCCACGGATGGCAAGAGGCCATCCGGACAAGATCCGCATACCAAAACCTGTGAGGCCATGCCGGAGCTACCAGCAGAACAAACGAGCATTCCTTCAGAATCTTGGAGATTACTCTTGGAAGAAGAACTAGAGGCGGAAAGATATAGGCAGGATGATACTTCCAAGGAAGTGATAATGCATCCACTGCCTCCGCCTGAGGATCCCGGGATCTGGACAGATACCTGGGAAGTTTCTTGTTTAGATGAGACGCCATCAGATCTATTTCTGGAAGCTCCCACATTTGAACAATCTGAAGAAATACCTCTGGGTGAAGAGACCATTCGCCCGGATGCAACGTTTGGCGACTGAGATAATCCGCTTCCCAATTGTCTATACCTGGGATATGAACCGCAGAGATTAGACAGGAGCTGGATTCTGCCCAAACCAGAATTCGAGATACTTCTTTCATAGCCAGAGGACTGTGAGTCCCTCCTTGATGATTGATGTATGCCACAGTTGTGACATTGTCTGTCTGAAAACAAATGAACGATTCTCTCTTCAGAAGAGGCCAAGACTGAAGAGCTCTGAAAATTGCACGGAGTTCCAAAATATTGATCGGTAATCTCACCTCCTGAGATTCCCAAACTCCTTGTGCCATCAGATATCCCCACACAGCTCCCCAACCTGTGAGACTTGCATCTGTTGAAATTACAGTCCAGGTCGGAAGCACAAAAGAAGCCCCCTGAATTAAACGATGGTGATCTGTCCACCACGTTAGAGAGTGTCGTACAATCGGTTTTAAAGATATTAATTGAGATATCTTTGTGTAATCCCTGCACCATTGATTCAGCATACAGAGCTGAAGAGCTCGCATGTGAAAACGAGCAAAGGGGATCGCGTCCGATGCAGCAGTCATAAGACCTAGAATTTCCATGCATAAGGCTACCGAAGGGAATGATTGTGACTGAAGGTTTCGACAAGCTGAAATCAATTTTAGACGTCTCTTGTCTGTTAAAGACAGAGTCATCGACACTGAATCTATCTGGAAACCCAGAAAGGTTACCCTTGTCTGAGGAATCAATGAACTTTTTGGTGAATTGATCCTCCAACCATGATCTTGAAGAAACAACACAAGTCGATTCGTATGAGATTCTGCTAAATGTAAAGACTGAGCAAGTACCAAGATATCGTCCAAATAAGGAAATACCACAATACCCTGTTCTCTGATTACAGACAGAAGGGCACCGAGAACCTTTGTAAAAATTCTTGGAGCTGTAGCTAGGCCAAACGGCAGAACCACAAACTGGTAATGCTTGTCCAGAAAAGAGAATCTCAGGAACTGATAATGATCTGGATGAATCGGAATATGCAGATATGCATCCTGTAAATCTATTGTGGACATATAATGCCCTTGCTGAACAAAAGGCAAGATAGTCCTTACAGTTACCATTTTGAACGTTGGTATCCTTACATAACGATTCAATATTTTTAGATCCAGAACTGGTCTGAAGGAATTCTCCTTCTTTGGTACAATGAAGAGATTTGAATAAAACCCCATCCCCTGTTCCAGAACTGGAACTGGCATAATTACTCCAGCCAACTTTAGATCTGAAACACAATTCAGAAATGCTTGAGCTTTCACTGGATTTACTGGGACACGGGAACGAAAAAATCTCTTTGCAGGAGGTCTCATCTTGAAACCAATTCTGTACCCTTCTGAAACAATGTTCTGAATCCAAAGATTGTGAACAGAATTGATCCAAATTTCTTTGAAAAAACGTAACCTGCCCCCTACCAGCTGAGCTGGAATGAGGGCCGCACCTTCATGTGGACTTAGAAGCTGGCTTTGCCTTTCTAGAAGGCTTGGATTTATTCCAGACTGGAGATGGTTTCCAAACTGAAACTGCTCCTGAGGATGAAGGATCAGGCTTTTGTTCCTTGTTGAAACGAAAGGAACGAAAACGATTATTAGCCCTGTTTTTACCCTTAGATTTTTTATCCTGTGGTAAAAAAGTTCCTTTCCCACCAGTAACAGTTGAGATAATAGAATCCAACTGAGAACCAAATAATTTGTTACCCTGGAAAGAAATGGAAAGTAGAGTTGATTTTGAAGCCATATCAGCATTCCAAGTTTTAAGCCATAAAGCTCTTCTAGCTAAAATAGCTAGAGACATAAACCTGACATCAACTCTGATAATATCAAAAATGGCATCACAGATAAAATTATTAGCATGCTGAAGAAAAATAATAATATTATGAGAATCATGATTTGTTACTTGTTGCGCTAAAGTCTCCAACCAAAAAGTTGAAGCTGCAGCAACATCAGCCAATGATATAGCAGGTCTAAGAAGAAGATTACCTGAACACAGATAAGCTTTTCTTAGAAAGGATTCAATTTTCCTATCTAAAGGATCCTTAAACGAAGTACCATCTGACGTAGGAATAGTAGTACGTTTAGCAAGGGTAGAAATAGCCCCATCAACTTTAGGGATTTTGTCCCAAAATTCTAATCTGTCAGACGGCACAGGATATAATTGCTTAAAACGTTTAGAAGGAGTAAATGAATTACCCTATTTATCCCATTCTCTGGAAATTACTTCAGAAATAGCATTAGGAACAGGAAAAACTTCTGTAATAACCACTGGAGATTTAAATACCTTATCTAAACGTTTAGAATTAGTATCAAGAGGACCAGACTCCTCTATTTCTAAAGCAATTAGTACTTCTTTAAGTAAAGAACGAATAAATTCCATTTTAAATAAATATGAAGATTTATCAGCATTAATCTCTGAGACAGAATCCTCTGAACCAGAAGAGTCATCAGAATCAGAATGATGATGTTCATTTAAAAATTCATGTGTAGAGAGAGAAGTTTTAAAAGATTTTTTATGTTTACTAGAAGGAGAAATAACAGACATAGCCTTCTTGATGGATTCAGAAACAAAATCTCTTATGTTATCAGGAACATTCTGCACCTTAGATGTTGAAGGAACTGCAACAGGCAATGGTACATTACTAAAGGAAATATCTGCTTTAACAAGTTTGTCATGACAATTAATACAAACAACAGCAGGAGGAATAGCTACCAAAAGTTTACAGCAGATACACTTAGCTTTGGTAGTTCCAGCACTAGACAGCGATTTTCCTGAAGTATCTTCTGACTCAGATGCAACGTGAGACATCTTGCAATATGTAAGAGAAAAAACAACATATAAAGCAAAATTGATCAAATTCCTTAAATGACAGTTTCAGGAATGGGAAAAAATGCCAATAAACAAGCTTCTAGAAACCAGAAGCAAAGAAAAAATGAGACTGAAATAATGTGGAGACAAAAGCGACGCCCATATTTTTAAGCGCCAAATAAGACGCCCACATTATTTGGCGCCTAAATGCTTTTTGGCGCCAAAAATGACGCCACATCCAGAACGCCGACATTTTTGGCGCAAAAGGACGTCAAAAATGACGCAACTTCCGGCGACACGTATGACGCCGGAAACAGAAAAGATTTTTTGCGCCAAAAAAGTCTGCGCCAAGAATGACGCAATAAAATGAAGCATTTTCAGCCCCCGGGAGCCTAACAGCCCACAGGGAAAAAAAATTAAGGTAAGAAAAAAGATTGATTCAAATGCATTATCCCAAATATGAAACTGATTGTCTGAAAATAAGGAATGTTGAACATCCTGAGTCAAGGTAAATAAATGTTTGAATACATATATTTAGAACTTTATAAATAAAGTGCCCAACCATAGCTTAGAGTGTCACAGATTTACTTACCCCAGGACACTCATCTACATGTTTGTAGAAAGCCAAACCAGTACTGAAACGAGAATCAGCAGAGGTAATGGTATATATAAGAGTATATCGTCGATCTGAAAAGGGAGATAAGAGATGAATCTCTACGACCGATAACAGAGAACCTATGAAATAGACCCCGTAGAAGGAGATCACTGCATTCAAATAGGCAATACTCTCCTCACATCCCTCTGACATTCACTGCACGCTGAGAGGAAAACCGGGCTCCAACTTGCTGCGGAGCGCATATCAACGTAGAATCTAGCACAAACTTACTTCACCACCTCCATAGGAGGCAAAGTTTGTAAAACTGAATTGTGGGTGTGGTGAGGGGTATATTTATAGGCATTTTGAGGTTTGGGAAACTTTGCCCCTCCTGGTAGGAATGTATATCCCATACGTCACTAGCTCATGGACTCTTGCTAATTACATGAAAGAAAAGGTTCCTTTCCCCCCAGTAACAGTTGAAATAATAGAATCCAACTGTGAACCAAATAATTTATTACCTTGGAAAGAAAGAGAAAGCAAAGTTGACTTAGAAGTCATATCTGCATTCCAAGTTTTAAGCCATAAAGCTCTTCTAGCTAAAATAGCTAAAGATATATACCTGACATCAATTCTAATGATATCAAAAATGGCATCACAAATAAAGTTATTAGCATGTTGAAGAAGTTTAACAATGCAATGAGTATTATGGTCTGACACTTGTTGCACTAAAGCCTCCAACCAGAAAGTGGAAGCAGCAGCAACATCAGCCAAATAGCAGGTCTAAGAAGATTACCTGAACATAAATAAGCTCTCCTTAGAAAGGATTCAAGCTTCCTATCTAAAGGATTTTTAAAGGAAGTACTATCCACCGTAGGAATAGTAGTACGTTTAGCAAGAGTAGAGATAGCCCCATCAACTTTAGGGATTTTGTCCCAAAACTCTAATCTATCAGATGGCACAGGGTACAATTTCTTAAACCTTTGAGAAGGAGTAAATGAAGTACCCAGATTATTCCATTCCCTAGAAATTACTTCAGAAATAGCATCAGGAACTGGAAAAACTTCTGGAATAACTATATGAGGTTTGAAAACCGAATTTAAACGTTTAGTAGATTTAGTATCAAGAGGACTAGACTCCTCCATATCTAATGCGATTAACACTTCTTTAAGTAAAGAACGAATAAATTCAATTTTAAATAAATATGAAGATTTATCAGTGTCAATATCTGAGGCAGAATCTTCTGAACCAGATAGATCCTCATCAGAAACAGACAAGTCAGAATGATGGCGGTCACTTAAAAATTCATCTGAAATATGAGAAGTTTTAAAAGACCTTTTACGTTTACTGGAAGGAGGAATAACAGACAGAGCCTTCCTAATAGAATTAGAAACAAATTCTTTTACATTAACAGGGACATCCTGAGCATTAGATGTTGAAGGAACAGGTAATGGATTATTACTAATGGAAATACAATCTGCATTAGAAAGTTTATCATGACAGTTATCACAAACTACAGCCGGAGGAACAGTTATCAAAAGTTTACAACAAATGCACTTAACTTTGGTAGAACCAGCATCAGGCAGCATCTTTTCAGAAGTAGTTTCTGATCCAGGGTCAAGTTGAGACATATTGCAATATGTAATAGAAAAAACAACATATAAAGCAAAATTATCAAATTCCTTAAATGACAGTTTCAGGAATGGGAAAAAATGTCAATGAACAAGCCTCTAGCAACCAGAAGCAATGAAAAATGAGACTGAAATAATGTGAAAAAAAGGTGGAGACAAGAATGACGCCCACATTTTGTTGGCACCAAGAATGACGCCCACATTATTGGCGCTAAGTACAACGCCTATATTTTTTGGCGCCAAATGACGCCACATCCTGTGATGCCGACAAAAACGACGCCCACATTTTTGGTGCAAAAAAACGTCTGAACACATATACGTCAAAAAATGACGCAACCACGAACAAACTTCCGGCGTCAATTAGGGCGCCGGAAATGACAATTTTTGCGCCAAAAAAGTCAGCGCCAAAAATGACGCAATAAATTGTAGCATTTTCAGCCCCCGCGAGCCTAACAGCCCACAGGGAAAAAAAGTCAATTGAAAATTTTTAAGGTAAGGAAAAAATAATTATTCATATGCATTATCCCAAATAATGCAACTGACTGTCTGAAATAAGGAATACTGATTACCCTGAATCATGGCAAATATAAGTTTAAACACATATATTTAGAACTTTATAAATAAAGTGCCCAACCATAGCTTTAGAGTGTCATAATAAAATAAGACTTACTTACCCTAAGACACTCATCTACATATAGTAGATAGCCAAACCAGTACTGAAACGAGAATCAGTAGAGGTAATGGTATATTAGAGTATATCGTCGATCTGAAAAGGGAGGTAGGAGAAGAAATCTCTACGACCGATAACAGAGAACCTATGAAATAGATCCCCTAGAGGAAGACCATTGTATTCAAATAGGCAATACTCTCTTCACATCCCTCTGACATTCACTGCACTCAGAGGAAAACCGGGCTCCAGCCTGCTGCGAAGCGCATATCAACGCAGAATCTAGCACAAACTTACTTCACCGCCTCCACGGGAGGCAAAGTTTGTAAAACTGAATTGTGGGTGTGGTGAGGGGTATATTTATAGGCATTTTGAGGTTTGGGAAACTTTGCCCCTCCTGGTAGGAATGTATATCCCATAAGTCACTAGCTCATGGACTCTTGCTAATTACATGAAAGAAAAGTATTTAGTCAGCCACCAATTGTGCAAGTTCTCCCACTTAAGAAGATGAGAGGCCTGTAATTTTCATCATAGGTATACCTGAACTATGAGAGACAAAATGTGGAAACAAATCCAGACAATCACATTGTCTGCTTTGGAAAGAATTTATTTGCATATTATGGTGGAAAATAAGTATTTGGTCAATATCAAAATTTCATCTCAATAATTTGTTATATATCCTTTGTTGCTGGTATGTTGGCCCATTCCTGCATGCAGATCTCCTCTAGAGCAGTGATGTTTTGGGGCCGTCACTGGGCAACACAGACTTTAAACTCCCTCCAAAGGTTTTCTATGGGGTTGAGATCTGGAGACTGGCTAGGCCACTCCAGGACCTTGAAATGCTTCTTACCAAGCCACTCCATTGCCCGGGCGGTGTGTTTGGGATCATTGTCATGCTGAAAGACCCAGCCACGTTTCATCTTCAATGCCCTTGCTGATGGAAGGAGGTTTGCACTCAAAATCTCATGATACATGGCCCCATTCATTCTTTCATGTACACAGATCAGTCGCCCTATTCCCTTTGCAGAGAAACAGCCCCAAAGCATGATGTTGCCACCCCCATGCTTCACAGTAGGTATGGTGTTCTTTGGTTGCAGCTCAGCATTCTCTCTCCTCCAAACACAACGAGTTGTGTTTCTACCAAACAGTTCTACTTTGGTTTCATCTGACCATATGACATTCTCCCAATCCGCTTCTGGATCATCCAAATGCTCTCTAGCATACTTCAGACGTGCCCGGACATGTACTGGCTTAAGCAGGGGGACACGTCTGGCACTGCAGGATCTGAGACCCTGGCGGCGTAGTGTGTTACTGATGATAGCCTTTGTTACGTTAGTCCCAGCTCTCTGTAGGTCATTCAATAGGTCCCCCTGTGTGGTTCTGAGATGTTTGCTCACCGTTCTTGTGATCATTTTGACCCCACGGGGTGAGATCTTGCGTGGAGCCCCAGATCGAGGGAGATTATCAGTGGTCTTGTATGTCTTCCATTTTCTAATTATTGCTCCCAAAGTTGATTTCTTCACACTAAGCTGCTTGCCTATTTCAGATTCAGTCTTCCCAGCCTGGTGCAGGTCTACAATTTTGTTTCTGGTGTCCTTTGACAGCTCTTTGGTCTTCACCATAGTGGAGTTTGGAGTGTGACTGTTTGAGGTTGTGAACTTGATAACAAGTTCAAACAGGTGCCATTAATACAGGTAATGAGTGGAGGACAGAGGAGCCTCTTAAAGAAGAAGAAACAGGTCTGAGAGCCAGAAATCTTGTTTTTTTGTAGGTGACCAAATACTTATTTTCCACCATGATATGCAAATAAATTCTTTCCAAATCAGACAATGTGATTGTCTGGATTTGTTTCCACATTTTGTCTCTCATAGTTGAGGTATACCTATGATGAAAATTACAGGCCTCTCGTCTTCTTAAGTGGGAGAACTAAATACTTTTTTGCCCCACTGTACAAACACACACATATACACACACATACACAATTTATCATTTTATGTTACCATCTCATAATGTTTAATGTTCCTTTAAGGTCTTAATGGAGGGAGACTACTAAAAGTAGTCATAAAGTCTCATGAACAGAAATCTAAGTAACTGAAGCATTGCTGAGCAGTGTGTGACATTTATTACTAGTACACAAATATGATCCATGCACATATTAAAACCTGTCATGTTACTGCTAGCTAGGAATATTCCTTTTGTCCTGTACATATTTCCTCAAATTCCATCTTGACAACCTGTTAAAGTGCAACTAGCACTCTTGGTTGTGATTAGAACATTTACTGTCTATGTAATCCCCTTGTGGAGGTTAAACAGAGTTGCATGGTTGCTAGTGTTAATATTCAAACAAATTAGAGCATAACATTTTTCCTCTATTGATTCTTTAAGGTTGAAGTACAAAATAAACTTCATGAGCAGTATTACAGTATATAGACACTGGTAATCAAATCAAAGTTGTAAAATTATCTTTCATGTTACACAGTAAACTGATCTACAATTTAATGCACATAATTAGAATTATTATAGTAAAAACAAAAAAGGAAGCATACCTTTATATAAAAAAAAAAAAAATTAAAAATGTGGAATCCTTTCAGAACCATCCAAACCACAGCCCACATAATTAATTCAGCCCCTCCAAAAATTTGTGTCTATGGCACTTGGTACCACTGAGTCAAAAACAGACATCAGTAGTTAGTTAATAAAAAATCCCCATCCTTGTATTTAAGTATGTATATGTATCAATTAGTGACTGGCTGCACATAAAGCTTTGCATCCCTGTCCTACATGGTCTTTTTTTTTTTTTTTTTAAATCGGTGAAAAAGGGTGAAATCCATGCCTATAGTAATGCTTCGATAACATTGTTATGCTGACCCACTGGGATGATTTTTTTATGACAATTCCAATGAACAGCCAATCATTGTGTGTGTCATATTTCACTCTTTAAGTCCACTCCTTTGAAAGCCCTTAGGAAGCCTATGTAAAGGGTTGGACTGCTCTATGTCACAGCCCAGCCAAAAGAGGAAATGAAGGTGGGACGGAGGAATAGAAGATACCAAGTAGAATTCTAAAATCTTTTATTATAAAAAATTATATACACTTTTCTTTTATCCTCTTTTGTGTCACTAAGATAGGGCTTTACTACCCCGTAAAGGGCCAGTAAACCCACCAAATAATGTTATATAATTATACCAAACCGGGAGTGAGCTACATTCCTTTTAAAGGCACGATCGGGCCGACTGTGACTAGACAGTGTGCCCAATGCACTTAGAAAAAAAAAAAAAAAAAAGACCCACTCAGAGCCAGGAGCGGCGGTCTGTAAAATACATTTTTGTAGGAAAATATCTGTGACATACTTTGATTTAGAAAGCTGGCGCTAACCTAATATTCATCAAAAGCAAAGATAATTATATTAAAAGGATTTATTTCAATCTTAAAGGTCTTAACAATACTGGGGAAATGTCTATTGCATTGAGAGAATTTGAAAGTATGAAGGGAGAGATTGTATTCATACAAGAAACTAATTTTAAGAAAAATGTGTATCCTAAGATGATTAATCACAAATGATAAATTATCTTGCTTCAAGAAAATGAAACGATGGAGTAGGTATATTATTCCATAAAAGGGTAATGTTTGTTTTACAAGAAAGGATTAATGATCCAGAAGATTTTTTTTTTTTTTTTTTTAATTATTTTTTATTGAGGTTTAGGCTTGAAGATAACATACAATAATAACTTTGCGATAGTAAGTGTGTTTACATCATTTGTCAATAAACGAATCTGAACATAGCAAGGCAATAAAAATCAAATACAACAGAATGCCTTAAAATAGACAAGCATCTCAAACCTCAGATTTTATGTATATAATGGCGTAGCTGGCCGACTAGTTAACAGGTCTCTAATAAGTCCATTAGTTTCATGGAAATGGGATAGCACTTGGTAGTCAGTTCTGTGGCCTCTACTGGGCCAAAGAGTAGCATAGAATGAAAATATGATAAAGGGGGGGGGGAGATTCAGCGGGTAAGCACCGCTTATGAAATAGGGGGGATGTGGGGGGGCGGAGCCATAGGGAAGAATTTCCTGTGAGGATTAGTCGTGTTTAAAATTTATTTTCATAGGGACAGTTATAAGATGACATAGCCAAATGCCCAGTGTCATTCTGCCAGCAAGGGAGTTAAAATAGACAGGTTTGCAGGGGCAGAATATCTATGAGTCAAATAATCCTATCTGGATCAAGCACCTGCTATGCTTAACAATTTCTGCATAGGTATTATGTACATATAGCCTCAGGACCACCTATCAGAACCAGAACGGCTGAAGTACAATGTGAAAATGTAAATCATATACATTAACTGCTACCAATATTCATATGGGCTAGGCTATACACGGCAAATATGATATTCAAACTGACATGACCATATAGACTTGGACCTTAGCAGGAGGGTATGTCATTTAAAGACGAAGCAAAGAGAACACACTGTGTGATAAACAAACCTTACTAAGCATATAAATGTAAAACTAGGAGTTAAATAGCTAAGCTAGCTTCTAATATTAGATTAACTGAATATACTGTACATATTGTATAATGGTAATACATATATATAAGCCTTACGTAATATCACAAGCGTTAATATAGTAGGTTAGATTGCTAATATAGTCATCGAATTTTAGCATGAAATTATTATCTATATATACATTTGTAAGAATACAAACCCTTGCACAACAGGTAATAAGAAAAAATAGGTGTGTGTAACTGTACCTCAGTTGAAAACTAATAGCAAACTGGAATATGATACAGAGGCATATAGCACAAAAAAGATAACAGAGGGGCATAAACTTAACAGCAACAAGAGATTACACTATGCTTGGGGTTTTTAGGGCTAATCATGTCAGGCTTAGGACATTACTACTTTACATATATGAACATGTGCATACAGCTGAGAAGTGCCCTAATATATCTCAGGTTAAGTAGGTGTATGGGGAAGGTATGTTAGAGACTTTTACATAATTCCATAGGGAGCATAGTAGACTGTATGGTGGCCCAGGATATATAGGCACTTAGGTGATAAATAAGTCAAAGAGAGTTGGGCAAACTCATAGTAGTCAAATCTATGTTTCCAGCAGCTGAATATGACTCTTCCTTTCCATATGTTAAGTTGGACTATGAATGTTCAAACAATTCTAAATTTATAACAACCTATGTCAGCCCTACATACTAGTATAAGTTACACAAGTGGAAAGGTATTATTAGGAGAGACACATTTTACCCCTCTGCTTCTATGGTCTCTCTGTAGATATTTGAAGCTTAAAATTCAGATAAACATACAGAGACAATAGCAGTATCCCTGGGAAAATTTGTATATGTGAGTAGGCTAGTAACCTAGTCACAGTGTAGAAGGAAACTTAACAGTGGGTAAGGCGTTCTAAAAGAGATAGAGGGCATATCTATATATCTAATACCCAAAGCTGGAGCTGGGACACATTGCTTACAGTAAAACTATGGAAGAGTATTGTCATGCATACTGTTACCTAACAACACAAATCACATAAACCACAGTAATACAATAAATTTATATATCTCATTAAGCGTAATCTAGCTGTCTTATATGTATGCCCCTCAACTGTAGGCTTTAAAAAACTTGAACAGAGTACATGAAAAAACTGCTGCAGAATATGTGGGGCAGCAAAAAGAAAAGAAAACAAAAGCAAACATATGGCATCGCTAAATCTCTATGTCAAGGGAAAATGTGCCATATGTTCTCTCACAGACCGCGTAGAGGGGTCATAATAGTGGGAGTAATGAGAGCTGGACAGGCTATAGAGCCGTGAAACAAGCAGACATAGTCAGTTGAGCCACAATCAAGTGGTGTACGGCCATATTCTTAGGCTCCCTGAAGGATCATCATTTAGGCTGTTATTGGGAAAATCTGCTAACAATTGCGGTAAATGTATATTTATGCGGCCAGGTATAATTAAACGTGAGTCACACTCCAGCCCAACATCACACTTGATAAGTAATCACCCCACTCCGGTTTTGTGGTCTGGTGACCAAAGTAAAAAGACCCAGATAACATGCTGTAATAGAGGGTAGTTCTTGCCCTGAGTGAGTGTCATGTAGGGTGAGGCTGAACACATAGGCATAGAGCTGTTTGACTTTTCAGAGAGGTCAGCGTTGCTAGGGAGAGGTTTAATGCACTACAGACCATTTTCTTAGGTTCCCTATAGAACCGTCATTAAGTCCGTTCCTGTCACAATCTTCTGCCATCTACTATAAGTCCAGAAGGTAATGGCTATGTGGCTAGGTACAGGGAAATATTAAATATACACTAGCACATCCCAGCAGCTGTGATGGACCTACCCTACGCCAGTTCATTGAAGCCAGGAGCTGCAAGAACGTTCTGCCCAGAAACCAGGCTGTTACGTCGAAAATGGAGAGTCCAAGTCGATAATATGGACCCGGTTAGCGAGCCGACCCTGCGCTGTTTCCCTTCCTGCCTCATGACATCAATTAGACTAACAGTCAGATACCTATTAGGCCGGGGAGCGCAGGTGACAAAGCAGAAATCGCGGGGAATCCCACAGCAATCTGAGGTCAGTTCATATCTCGGCACATCCGGGCCCACAGTAGGGAGGCCGAAAAGTTTCTTAGGTAGCGGCGGATCAAACATCTGATAACCTACTCTTTCCCATAGGTAAGCGGCCTTATGTTGTGCATGCTGGATCCAGGGAGAGGAGGCTATAGGGATCTGGCGCGAGGGTGTCAGTTCAGGCAACCTGCTCCGTTCGTGTGCCGCATTATGTTGGAAAGTTTCTACTTCCTTTTCAGGAGAGAGCATGGTATATTCACGCTGTGTCGCCATGCAAGGTTCGAGACTTAATGCTTCTGCCCCCCTCATCTTCCCGGCTCTCTGAGGCACTTTCTTATTCAGTTGTGGCAAATCGGATGTGCTACAGTCGGATCCATCTGCAGTCCCGCAGGAGGACAGCAGATCCGGCTGCGCTCCAACAGCTCTTCTGAGTTCGTTGATGAGGGTATGTTGCTGTAGGTATAGTGTGTCCAGTAAACCCTGCAACTTAGTTGAAAGCGACTCTTCCATGACTGAGCTAGAGGGTCAAATGGCCTGCATAGATTGTAGTAAGAAAGGCGCGCAGGTGTTCTATGTAATGGCGGCTTACTTTGTGCTGTCTGCAACTCAGGCCCAAAAACTTTATGTCGTTGAGTGCTCTACTTCTTTTGTTTCAGTGTCCCACAAAGGGGTCCACTACAGTTCCCAGAGTGTTTAGTATGCTGAATTTAAAGTTTAAAAGTCCTTAGTTAGCATAAAACCACATTATATTTAATCACATGATAGGAGCTATAGAGAGAAGCGTCTAGCTGCTTCGGCTGTTGGCTCCGCCCCCCCAGAAGATTTATTTGACTTACCAGACTTCCTTTTGGGTTACATTTAGGTTTTGAGGAGTGAGAAGATATGAGAGAAGATAATTAGTTTTGCTTGGCTCAGTGAATGGCAGAGGAGTAAGAATAAAGAATGAACTTATAGTGTAAGAAATCGGGTTCAGAGCAGAATTTCCTCCAGGCACGTGAAGCAGCATTGGAGCATTTTTGTAGATAGAGTGTTTGCTGAGAGTGCCAGGGCTTGAGCCAACAACGTGGGGTTTTGCGTATTTGTGGAGGAGCAGGGGTGTCGAGTGCAGAGGAGAGAGCATTGTTATAGTGGTTTGTAGCAAGGTCAGGGCAGGATACCATGGCAGTGTGATGGAGGTGTTTTTGAATAAGGTTAGAAAGTTGTAGGATCCACAGTGTGCAGATTTCTACAAGTGCGGGGGGGGGGGGGGGGGAAATAGGTTTAGCATGTACATTGAGATTATAGATTAGCAGATGGTGGTCTGAGATGGGAAATGGGCGACAGATGACATCAGAAGGGGAACAGAGGTAGAAGAATACCAGATCGATAGAGTGTCCGTTGCGGTGAGAAGGGTGGATTGTGAGAGACTAAAGGAGTTTGTGAGTGAGAGAAGTTTAGAGGCAGTAGGCGCAGATGGGCCATCAATGGGGATGTTGAAGTCCCCTAGGATTAGAGCAGGTGTATTTGTAGAGATGGAATGATTTGATTCAAGGCAGCTGTGTTACAAGTAGACTAGTTAGGTAGACTGGAGTTACACGCTTGTAAATTAGATGGCTGGGGGATGCACACAGAAATTGTACAAAGGAGCGGATAACAAATATACAGAAAAGTCATAAATTCAGACATCAGAGGAAATGCATACCAGGGTATTGAGAGAAAAAAAACAAAAAAAACAAGAGAAAGACCAGCACTGAAACCAAGTGTACCGACACGTCTGTGGGCCACTGTCAAGCCCACCATCTACATAGAAAAAACAGCAATGATGTGTCAGCATACAAATACCTTTATTTTACAAACATGGGGATCATGTACAGAACACGTCGTTTCGGGGCAGTCCCCTTAGTCATGTGATCCGTGTGAGACTCAAAACCTTAATTTATACCACTCTCAATTATTCTATTAAATCACTTAATCAATTTACAAAGTTTTACACAGGCTAAGAGTATATGCACATCACGCCAACCACATTGTTATATATAAAATGAAATAAAAACATAACTATTAAAGGGACGTGGAATGGCAACCAGGGCAAAACATGCAGCCCTACCAACCAAAGTTAGTGACAATGAAAAAATTTGAAAGACTGTGTATAAATAGTAGAAAACAATTTATCTAAACTATATAATTTATTGGTAAATAAAAAAAAATATGCCTCTGCATACAAACAGCTGGTGGGGGAAGTTACATTAAAATATTGAGCCAGATAAATGGATTAAAAGAGACAGTCAGCACCAGAATGTTTGTTGTTTCAAAATATAGATAATCCTTTTATTACCCATTCCCCAGTTTTGAATAAACACAGTGATGATACACATTTTACCTCTAATTACCTTGTATCTAAGCCTCTACAGACTGCCCCCTTATTTCAGTTCTTTTGATAGCCAATCAGTGCTCACTCCTAGGTAAATTCACGAGCGTAAGCTCAATGTTATCTGTATGAAACAGAAAAACTAACGCCCTCTAGTGGTGAAAAAGTGTCAAAATGCATTTAGATTAGAGGCAGCCTTCAAGGTCTAAGAAATTAGCATATGAACCTCCTAGGTTTAGCTTTCAACTAAGAGTACCAAGAGAACAAAGCAAAATTGGTGATAAAAGTAAATTGGAAAGTTGTTTAAAAATTACTTGCCCTATTTGAATCATGAAAAAAAAAAATGTGGGACTTGACTGTCCCTTTAATATATTTTGTGATATGGCAAGTTAAATCCGTATCTGTTAAGATAATAGAGATGAATCTAAAGATTTTAACAAGATGGCACTTAACTCCTAACAGAATTAAAAAGATTTATCCACGCACAAATGGGTTATGTTAGAGGAACTGTGGAGATAATAGGAACATGGTCCACATATGGTGGTCCTGCCCAAAAATAACAGATTTTTAGAAAGAAATTGGGAAAGTATGTGAAAGAATAATCAATACTTAAAAAATAAAAACAGCCCCACCCATAACCTTATAATAGTAGCATTTAATTATGCAAAGAGGTTAATATTAAGAAATTGGAGAAAAGAATGCCCAGATATAGATATGTGGAAAAAGAGAAATGGAAGAAAATGTAATATATTTGAAAAAAGGAGGGAAAGTTGTATAAGTCAATTATCGAGCTGTGGGATTTAAATAAATAGAACAGCTGTGTAAGACCTAATAGTAATAGCCAAGTATATAGATATAGATAAGGAGAAAGTTAATATAATAAAAATGATGGGCTGATAAGATATGGATGGATTATTTTATTCTGATGGGAACTATTACGAGATTATATTATTTTCTATGTTTTCTATTTTATGTATACATGTTTGTACTGTATATTCTGTTTAGTAAAATAACAAAATATACACTTTTTTTAAAATAAATGATTAAGTTTTGCTTGTACACTAAAAAAAATTTACTGCAACATTCTTAAAGTGACATTTGCCATCACTTTTTAAGTGAGTCACGGCCTGACAATAATGTGGACAGACTTATTTTCTCCACATTATGTATGCGTTATCTATGTGGAAGAGATGGGGAAGGATTTACACCTCGGCTGCGCCTAGACAGGTTCATTTGAGTTTTGAACACTTTTTTGCGACATCTACAGCATGTGCATTTAGTTACAAGACCACAAACATTCCTGCTTAAGTACAGTCATATACTTAATACTTCTGATTAGCTGCACAAGTCAGCTAAGAGAAAAGAAAAACATTTACATGATATCGAATTTATGCCATTGACCAGACTGAAAGGTTCTGTCAGAGAAGGTGCCCCTAGACAGATAGCTAGAAAAAGGAATGAGACCGTACATTTGTCAAACACATTCATATAGACAGTGGTTTAAACAGTTTTAAAATTTAAGTAATCACTTCATGCCTGTAGTTAAGAAAAAAAAAACATGTCAACCTTCTAGAGGAAAGCAGTTTTCTAGTTTTAGCTTAAAGGGACGTCAAGTCCCAACAAAAACTTTCATGTTTCAAATAGGGCATGTAATTTTAAACAACTTTCCAATTTACTTTAATCAACAATTTTGCTTTGTTCTCTTGGTATTCTTAGTTGAAAGCTAAACCTAGGATGTTCATATGCTAATTTCTTAGACCTTGAAGGCTGCCTCTAATCTAAAAGCATTTTGATAGTTTTTCACCATTAGAGGGCATTAGTTCACGTGTTTCATATAGCTAACATTGAGCTCATGCATGTGAATTTACCATGGAGAAAGCTCTGATTGGCTAAAAGAACTGAAATAAGGGGTCAGTCTGCTGAGGCTTAGATAAAAGGTAATTACAGAGGTAAAATGTGTATAATTATAACTATGTTGGTTATGCAAAACTGGGGAATTGGTAATTAAGGGATAATCTATTTTTTAAAACAGCAACAATTCTGGTGTTGACTGTCCATTTAAACAGGACCTTGTCAAACAGTCTTCTCCCCAGGTCCTTTATAGCAGGTGCACCACCCAGCTAAAATTTTAGCCAATATTAAGCTAAATTATCTCTAATATTAACCCCTTAAAGACCAGGCCATTTTTCAATTTCTTACCCTTAAGGACCAGGTCTATTTTTACCATTCTGCAGTGTGTGTTTAGCTGTAATTTTCCTCTTACTCATTTACTGTACCCACATATTATATACCGTTTTTTTCTCACCACTAAATGGACGTTCTAAAGATACCATTATTTTCATCATATCTTATAATTTACTATTAAAATTATTATAAAATATGAAGAAAAAATTGGAAAAAAAAAAAGCCCACATTTTTTCTAACTGACCCCCAAAATCTGTTACACATCTACAACCATCAAAAAACACCCATGCTAAATAGTTTCTAAATTTTGTCCTGAGTTTAAAAATACCCAATGTTTACATGTTCTTTTTTTGCAACTTATAGGGCAATAAGTACAAGTAGCACTTTGCTGTTTTAAAAAAAAAATGGTTTTGAAATAGCAATCGTTACATTGTAACACTGATATCTTTGTAGACAACCAAAAGTACTGATCTAGGCCCATTTTGGTATATTTTATGCCACCATTTTACCGCCAAATGTGATAAAATTGAAAAAAATTGTTCACTTTTTCACTAATTTTACAAACACTTTAGGTTTCTCACTGAAATTATTTACAAACAGCTTGTGCTATTATGGCAAAAATGGTTGTAAATGCTTCTTTGGGATCCCCTTTGTTCAGACATTTATGGCTTTAGCATTACTTTTTGGTAATTAAAAGGCTGCTAAATGCCACGTCGCACCACACGTATTATGCCCAGCAGTGAAGGGGTTAATTAGGTAGCTTGTAGGGTTAATTTTAGCTTTAGTGTAGAGATCAGCCTCCCACCTGACACATCCCACCCCCTAATCCCTCCCTGACTCCTCTCAAACAGTTCTCTTCCCTTCCTCACCTCACAGTTGTCACTACCATCTTAAGTACTGGCAGAAAGTCTGCCAGTATAAAAATAAAAGGTGTTTTTTTATTTTTTATATGAAGTGTAGGATCCCCCCATTACCCCCCAACCCACTGATCCTTCCAAACAGCTCTCTAAGCCACACACATGCTCCTGAGCCCCACCCCCGCCTCATTGCACAATCAAGGACAGGATCCGGAACGCACATCGGTGATGGGCCACCCACCTGCTATGGCTCCCACCCACCAATGATCAGCATCACTGCTGTAACTCTGCAAATCTATTTCTGCAGTGCTCCACTCAGTGCAACGCATAACTATTATGCTATGCTGTATGACTGACGTGTAGCTTGAGTGTTTGAAGGTAATATAACTGACAGCTGTATTTTAATTTTAGATGTGCTAAAGGCAGTTAATGACCATTTGGTCTGACTTGCCTTCCTATTTTATCTCTGCTTTCCAACAAGCCAGTTATTGACAACTTAACAAAACATGTATAAATGAAAAACTGACAGGACAGAAATTTTCTCGTTTTGTGCTAAACTATAGTAAAATTCAAGACCTTAAAGTGAATGTAAACTTAACACTGCTCACTTATGGTATTGGATACAAGGCAGAGTTGAAATCATCAAAATTTTTATATTAATTTATTTTTTCTAATTTTTACCTTATAAAGCTCCTAAAATAAATGCCCTTTCTCCACCCGCCATATTGTTTGATTGACAGATTAGAAATCTCCAAACAACTAATCCTTGTCCCCCCCCCTCCCCTCCAGGTGCGTTTAGCCCCTTTCCACAAACGTCATGTGTTTAGTATCACATGCGCTAAACGAAAATTGCCGACTAATATACATGCTCATTTATGAGACATAGGGCTCACATGTAAAGAGCAGAGATTTGCGCATGTGCAGATCCATTAGCTTCTGAGCTACGTAGAGAGAGGGTGGGACCGCTCTAAACATCACACAGTGGAGAACAAGGAAGTAGGGCTTGGGAAGAGTCTGCACATTAACGGGACTAAATTTTAAATATCTATCTATACTATAATTGTGTTTGTAAGCGTCTTGCGCACGCATCTTCAAAGGAATGTTGGATGTGCATGCAGTCGCCTCGCAGCGACAGACAGCTTCAGGAGCTCCAACTCTCAGCTGTAACATAACAACTGGAGCTTCAGGCATCTGCCACATATGGAGCTCGAGCGTGATCGGTACTGCGCCTCCATATGAGGGCCTGATGCCTGATTGTTAGACAGTGACACTGTGTGTGTCACTGTCTGCAATGATCTTCTGCTGGTGCCAGTGGGAGGTGTGAGAGGGTGGCGGGCTCAGCAGGGGAGTGCCCCAAAAAAAAGGAAAGAGAGAGCCCAAAAAGAGGGGGGGGGGAAGAAAGAGAGAAAGAGAGAGCCCAAAAAGAGGGGGGGGGGGGAAGAAAGAGAGAAAGAGAGAGCCCAAAAAGAGGGGGGGGGGAGAGAAAGAGAGAGCCCAAAAAGAGGGGGGGGGGAGAGAAAGAAAAGAAAGAGAGAAAGAAAAGAAAGAGAGAAAGAAAAGAAAGAGAGAAAGAAAAGAAAGAGAGAAAGAAAGAAAGAAAGAAAGAGAGAAAGAGAAAGAAAGAGAGAAAGAGAAAGAAAGAAAGAAAGAAAGAGAAAGAAAGAAAGAGAAAGAAAGAAAGAAAGAGAAAGAAAGAAAGACAAAGAAAGAAAGAGACAAAGAAAGAAAGAGACAAAGAAAGAAAGAGACAAAGAAAGAAAGAGACAAAGAAAGAAAGAGACAAAGAAAGAAAGAGACAAAGAAAGAAAGAGACAAAGAAAGAAAGAGACAAAGAAAGAAAGAGACAAAGAAAGAAAGAGACAAAGAAAGAGACAAAGAAAGAAAGAGACAAAGAAAGAAAGAGACAAAGAAAGACAAAGAGACAAAGAGACAAAGAGACAAAGAAAGACAAAGAGACAAAGAAAGACAAAGAAAGACAAAGAGACAAAGAAAGAAAGAGACAAAGAAAGAAAGAGACAAAGAAAGAAAGAGACAAAGAAAGAAAGAGACAAAGAAAGAAAGAGACAAAGAAAGACAAAGAGACAAAGAAAGACAAAGAGACAAAGAGACAAAGAGACAAAGAAAGACAAAGAGACAAAGAGACAAAGAGACAAAGAGACAAAGAGACAAAGAGACAAAGAGACAAAGAGACAAAGAGACAAAGAGACAAAGAGACAAAGAAAGACAAAGAGACAGAGACAAAGAAAGACAAAGAAAGACAAAGAGACAAAGAGACAAAGAGACAAAGAGACAAAGAGACAAAGAGACAAAGAGACAAAGAGACAAAGAGACAAAGAGACAAAGAAAGACAAAGAAAGACAAAGAAAGACAAAGAAAGACAAAGAAAGACAAAGAAAGACAAAGAAAGACAAAGAAAGACAAAGAAAGACAAAGAAAGACAAAGAAAGACAGAAAGAAAGAAAGAAAGAAAGAAAGAAAGAAAGAAAGAAAGAAAGAAAGAAAGAAAGAAAGAAAGAAAGAAAGAAAGAAAGAAAGAAAGAAAGAAAGAAAGAAAGAAAGAAAGAAAGAAAGAAAGAAAGAAAGAAAGAAAGAAAGAAAGAAAGAAAGAAAGAAAGAAAGAAAGAAAGAAAGAAAGAAAGAAAGAAAGAAAGAAAGAAAGAAAGAAAGAAAGAAAGAAAGAAAGAAAGAAAGAAAGAAAGAAAGAAAGAAAGAAAGAAAGAAAGAAAGAAAGAAAGAAAGAAAGAAAGAAAGAAAGAAAGAAAGAAAGAAAGAAAGAAAGAAAGAAAGAAAGAAAGAAAGAAAGAAAGAAAGAAAGAAAGAAAGAAAGAAAGAAAGAAAGAAAGAAAGAAAGAAAGAAAGAAAGAAAGAAAGAAAGAAAGAAAGAAAGAAAGAAAGAAAGAAAGAAAGAGCCAAAAAGAGGGGGGAGAGAGAATCCACCTGGATGCAGCATAAGCTGGATCCAGGTGGATTCTGAAAATGGCTGGGTGGTTCTATCACCACAAAATACTGCCCTCTGGGCTGGCTTTCCACTTATTTATATAAAAGAAGAGTTACAAAATAGGTTTCTACATCTGTAGCTTAAACAAAAATTAGACTGCCCTTTGGGCAGGCTTATCGACTAGTATTTCATAAATCACAATTGTGATTTAAAAAAAAAATGGACTTAGCGACTACATTTTGGTACAGTAAAGAAATGCTTAGCGGTCTTCAGAACCGATAGTTTACATTCACTTTAAAAAGTTTAAACAATGTTAAGAGAATACCATCTAGAAAGCTACATTTTAGATCAGATTTATTAATAAATATGCAAAATTCATACACGCAATATTTTACTTAATATAAAAAAAAAAAATGCCATGTATCGATTGTGAAAGCCGACAGATTATATATAGTAAACCTTTTCTCATCTAACAGACTTTAGATCCAAAATGTGGCCTTCCAAGCTACATCACTGGTGTCTGATTACATTCATCATATGAGAGTAGAAAAATGTAAATACCCATTTTGATATACGATAAAAACACAGTATTGAAAAGGATGCAGCATATGTAACTGGGCTTAGTTCGCCCTTGAGGAGCATAAAACTAAAATGAATTCTCTCATTAGAACGCTTCAATGAAATTGGTTAACTTTTATGGCCTATTAAATATCCTAGAACACATTTTAATATATTAATGCATCTTAACAAAAATATGGAAAAAAGTTATATACATAATAAAAAAAAGTGCTATTTTTCCTCCTATTTTAGCTATGATTTCAGTTATGAAAGCTGCTGAAGGTTAGATAACTTCATTCAAACACAATTGATTTAATTTGCAAACGGTGCAGAACGTAGCTCCCTTTCTTTCCGATTTGAGACATTTGATACCCTTATATTTAAAGGGACATTAAAACAAACTTGTGATTCAGCTATAGCATGCAATTTTAAGACACTTAAATATACCTTTTATCAAACTGGTCTCCTTTGTTGCAAAGCATATGTACATATCTCCAAAAGCAACAATGCACTGCTCAGAGCTAGCTGGTGATTGGTGGCTACAAACATGTATCTCCTGACATTGCCTCACCAGATGTGTTTAGACGACTTCAAGTAGTGCATTGCTGCTTGAGGCCGACTTTAAATTATGTGTTTAATATTTTTGTAGGGGTTAAAAAAAAAAAGTTATGTGCAAGCAATAGTGCATAATCAAATGCTCTCACGCATTCGATAACTTTAAACTTCTGAAGTTGAATGCTAGAAATATGGTGGCTGCAAACCTGGTAATAGGTGCGCCACAGTTATAGAATTAAGAAGCAGATTACAGTTCCAATATAAATCTTATATATAGTTTTAAAATATGTAATTTGGGAAATAGATAAACAAATTGTAAAGAGGACAGAAGTCAAAAGTTAATTTCTAGCACAGGCTCCAAGGCCTATTAAGGGCTATATTACAAGAGGAGAGCTAATTTAACGTGCAACCGTAAACAGGCTAATTCGATATGTATTGAACAACCCACAATATTAGAAGTCAGAAACAAATTTCTAGTGGTCAATTCTCAGAATTGGTCAAGCCCTATATGTTTATGCTTTTACCCAGGTCATATTCAGATGGGTTTTGAACCATCAAATGAAAAAAATTCCACTGCTTTAAGAGCAATAATTATGGTGCAGGAGGGAGGTGAAAAATAATCTATTTGAATAAACAAGAATTCAAAGAACAGGAACAAATTCACTGAAATAAAGTTTGAAAATGTCATAATTTAGGAAAAACTGATTGAGAGAGGCAAACAAATGGCAGTCAATATCTTAGGGTATTTCAGAACCTTAACTGCATCTGCTTCTATCCATTACACAATGTAATAGAGATGGCTGTTTCCATTTGTAAGCCAACTAGCTTGTATAAATATACTATGCAGAAAACATTTTAGGGAAGGCACACATTTAACAACAAGTTCATCTTTTGAAATACTACAGCAGCAAGTCCTATTCTTCACTAGAAATACACTGTTTATGACGAAGTCTGAAATATTACCTGTGAATTGAATCTGAAGTTTTAACATAGCTCTCCAGAGAGGTTATACAGACTAGAGGGGGCATCAAACTACAAAAGTAAAATAAATTAAAAAAAAGGTATAAAATTTCCTGTTTGTAAAAAAACTGCTCTGTTACAGTGAAGCAAACCATAAACTATTCTGAACATTAGTTATTACAAACAAGTTTGCATCACTTACACTCAGTCTATAGTAATACAGTATATATCATGGCATTAAAGTAAACAGTTACAACCTTTGTAACCATTTGCGATTTGGTAAATAAGCATTTTATATTGGTAAGTTGCCAAGAGAGATAATGGAAATGGTTTACCAATATATTATATTTAAAATTCAGTTGGATGAATAAAAAAAACAAATATAATTAACTCAGCACTTTTATGCTATATAGAACTCACATATTTCAGACATGAGCGGTTCTCCTTCCTATCAGCCATATAGAACAATGTAAACCAATTAGATACAAACTCTGTTCTCCCCAGGACCTAATTTAATGGTTGCAACACCTGGCTGATTTTACTGACTACCCTGCTAAAATGTGAGCCAATATTAAAAAGGAACATTACATTGCTAGGTACATGGTTACAACTCAACATGCTATTCATTTTTCTCCTGTGCTTGCATCAAAGAAGTTTTTTCAACCTTTCAAATGTGCTAGTTAGTGAATCTCTGCATCTTCACACTAGATGATGCTATCTTGGATTTTAAGTATTCTTGTACCCTGTGCCAGAAGGGGTTTATAGTATATATAATTGTGGAATGCACAATTAAGAATGAGAGCTGCACATTTTTGCAATGGCTGTATTTTTCTAGATCGGACATCCTCAAACGTGACCCTCCAGAGGTTTTGGAACTACATTTCTCATGATGTTCAGCCAGCTGAGCATCATGGGAAATGTAGTTCCAAACCTCTGGAGGGCCAAGTTTGAGGATGTCTGCTCTAGATCATTCCTGAGGGCTTTTATATTTGTTATGTAAATTGTATAAAAACCTGCAAAAATGTAACTTCTGCTTCATATTGTGCAAGCTAATTCAACATGCAAGGTACAGCAGTCAGAAAGCCAGCAATGTCACTGATCTGTGAAAGCGCACTGCTTTTGTCACAGAAAACAAAATGTGTGCTACAAGATGACGGCACCCAGTATAAAGGTGCAGATCTTTACCAATTGACTTCAGTAATAAGAGAATAGCTTTAACCCCTTAGTGACCAGACAATTTTCCAATTTTCTTACCGTTAAGGACCAGGGCTATGTTTACATTTTTGCGGTGTTTGTGTTTAGCTGTAATTTTCCTCTTACTCATTTACTGTACCCACACATTATATACACAGTTTTTTTTTCGTCATTAAATGTACTTTCTAAAGATACCATTATTTTCATCATATCTTATAATTTACTATAGCAAAAAGTATAAAATATGATGACAAAAATGAAAAAAAAAAAAACACTTTTTCTAACTTTGACCCCCAAAATCTCTTACACATCTACAACCACCAAAAAACACCCATGCTAAATAGTTTATTAATTTTGTCCTGAGTTTAGAAATACCCAATGTTAACATGTTCTTTGCAAGTTATAGGGCAATAATTACAAGTAACACTTTGCTATTTCCAAACCATTTTTTTTTCTTCAAAATTAGCGCTAGTTAGATTGGAACACTATCTGTCAGGAATCCCTGAATATCCCTGACATGTAAATGTTTGGGGGTTTTTAGAAGACATCCCAAAGTATTGATCTAGGCCCATTTTGGTATATTCCATGCCTCAATTTCACCGCCAAATGCGATCAAATAAAAAAATTGTTAACTTTTTTTATAAACTTTAGGTTCTTACTGAAATTATTTACCAACAACTTGTGCAATTATGGCAATGGTTGTAAATGCTTCTCTGGGATCCCCTTTGTTAAGAAATAGACTTATATGGCTTTGGCGTTGCTTTTTGGTAATTAGACGGCAGCTAAATGCCACTGCAAACCACACATTATGCCCAGCAGTGAAGGGGATAATTAGGGAGTGTCTGCTCTTCTTGTTTTCCCAGCCCCTTTCACTGGGTGTCACAGTCAACCTCATAAACTGTAGTAAACTGGAAGCTTCTAAGTATTATAAAAATCCAGTATAAAACCTTTTAATCAGTATCTGTGCATATTCCTCTATAGTAGAGTCTATTACAAGCAGTTATATGAAAATTGGGGTACACTGTCCCTTTAAGCTAAAATTAGCTTAAAAAATGTAATAATGCCACTCAGCTGGCAAAAAATTCTGTGGAGAATACTAATACTTACTGTTCCCCTAAAACAAAGTAGAGAAGGTGGCACACCAATAAAGGTTTGCCTGTATTGAAGTGTGCTACTTTGTTTTGTGGATAATTATTGTCCGCCTCCCATCAGCCACGTAGCCGGGGGGGGGACTTTTGCCCCCCTCCCATCAGCCGGGGGGGACCGGGACTTTTGTCCCCCTCCCATCAGCGGGGGGGGGGGGAATTTTGTCCCCCTCCCATCAGCCGGGGGGGGACTTTTTGTCCCCCTCCCATCAGCCGGGGGGGGGGGACTTTTTGTCCCTCTCCTATCAGCCGGGGGGGGGGACTTTTTGTCCCCCTCCCATCAGCCAGGGGAGGGGGGACTTTTTGTCCCCCTCCCATCAGCCAGGGGAGGGGGGACTTTTTGTCCCCCTCCCATCAGCCAGGGGAGGGGGGACTTTTTGTCCCCCTCCCATCAGCCAGGGGAGGGGGGACTTTTTGTCCCCCTCCCATCAGCCAGGGGAGGGGGGACTTTTTGTCCCCCTCCCATCAGCCAGGGGAGGGGGGACTTTTTGTCCCCCTCCCATCAGCCAGGGGAGGGGGGACTTTTTGTCCCCCTCCCATCAGCCAGGGGAGGGGGGACTTTTTGTCCCCCTCCCATCAGCCAGGGGAGGGGGGACTTTTTGTCCCCCTCCCATCAGCCAGGGGAGGGGGGACTTTTTGTCCCCCTCCCATCAGCCAGGGGAGGGGGGACTTTTTGTCCCCCTCCCATCAGCCAGGGGAGGGGGGACTTTTTGTCCCCCTCCCAACAGCCAGGGGAGGGGGGACTTTTTGTCCCCCTCCCAACAGCCAGGGGAGGGGGGACTTTTTGTCCCCCTCCCAACAGCCAGGGGAGGGGGGACTTTTTGTCCCCCTCCCAACAGCCGGGGGGGGGGGACTTTTTGTCCCCCTCCCAACAGCCGGGGGGGGGACTTTTTGTCCCCCTCCCAACAGCCGGGGGGGGGACTTTTTGTCCCCCTCCCAACAGCCGGGGGGGGGGGACTTTTTGTCCCCCTCCCATCACCCGGGGGGGGGGGGACTTTTTGTCCCCCTACCAACAGCCGGGGGGGGGGGACTTTTTGTCCCCCTACCAACAGCCGGGGGGCGGTACTTTTGTCCCCCTCCCATCAGCCGCGCAGCTGGGCACACTTGTCCTCCTCCAATCAGCCACGTAGCAGAGCACATTTGTCCCCCTCCCATCAGCCACATACTGAGAAGTTTTGTCCCCTTATAGTCACTTTCTAAAGAACAAGCTAATTTTTTTTTTTTTTAAATATTATAATATTAAAAAATGCTCAACAAGCAGAATAGCTTTTGAGCTGACATTTTAGAATCAACCTGATATTGAATAGTTTGTATCCATCTTACATGATAAAGTCAATATGAAAGGGATAGAAACATCAAAATTGAAATGTGTATGGGAGCATTTCAGTTTAAAATAAGCATTTTTGCAATATACTCCCTTTAGCAAAAATGCTTCTAGTAAAAATTACTGTTTTTGCATGGCATACGCACATAACCTGTGAGGGCCTGTGCACCAGTATTCAAACACCACGTCTTCTCAAAGCTGGCAGTGGTGTGTATTGCTTCTGAAGACGTTATTTGTGTCATACAAGTCACTGCTGACCCTAAGAAGTTGTGTAGCTTGAATATTGGTGCACATGCCCTCACAGGATATGTGCATATGCGGCAGAAAAATCAGTAATAACTTATTAGAAGCATTTTTGCTAATGAAAGAATATTGCAAAAATGCTTCTTTTTCAAATTTAAATGCAATTATGACATTTTATTTTTGACCTTTCTATCCCTTTAAAATAAGTGCTGAAAATGCAAAGTAAATTTAGTTAAACTGATACGTGAATGAGTACATTTCAGTTTTGAGTAGAAATTTGTATGCAATATACTTGAACCAGCAAAAAACGCTTCTAGTTTTAAAGAAAAACGTAAATGTGCCGCGCATACCCAGTGCACCCAAATTCAAATATAGCGCGAGAAAGCCCATGAGGATTTGTCTGATAGTATCAAAGTGGACACAAACACCAACCAATTGCTCACTAATTAGGTGCAGTGTTTGAATGTGGGTAAACTGGGCACACAACATATCTGCATTTGCCTCTGAAACGCTAATAACTTACTTGAAGCTTTTTTGTTAATACAAATATAGTGCAAAATGCTTCTATTCAAAACATCTGCATTTTAAAATCCCTTTTGGCAAAAAAACTAATATATTGCTATATTGTGGCTTTGAAACTATCCCCAAATGCAATTTTCAACAGCAAAAGAATACTTCACACATGTACATTTAAATATGTACTCATTGGAAGACTTCATGTGTAGCATATTTTGTAAGGTAAGTGGATATAGTAGACTATACATCTGGGAGGGGGGGTGGCAGATATGTACTAAGGTTGTTATTGTCACCATATATTGGGAAACATATTAGCACTTCCCTCAACATATGCATTAAGTGCCCTGTGTTTAATGAAAATATGGTTAAAATTTACTTTTTATTTATAGTAACAGAGCCTGTGCATACTCACACTGTAATTTATCTTTTAAATAAATGGATTAGTGTAAAAAGGATTGATGAGAATATATATATATACATACATACATACACAGTATATATAAAACAAAAACAGATTGGCTTTGTCATTATCTTTAATGTTGTTCAATTTCTACAGAAAGTCTATTTTGATTTCGGATCTGTTTAACTTTATAATGCTGTGTGTTAGTAATACTTTACATTTAATAAATATGAATTGATATAATTAAAACGTCTTTTTAAACCAAAGGTAATGTATCTACATATTGTTGCAAAGCCAAAAGACCAGATGATTAAACCAGATGATTCCCCCACACGCACCTCCCCAGCACCTGTTACACACTTATTCACACCTATTAGGGAGAATTGAAAACAATGCAGTCATCAAACGCTTCCGTGCAATGACACAGAGTATTTAGTTACCAACACGTTTTAGAAATGGTTTTGCTAGATTGTTACTATTATCGTTTGTTGGAGATTTCTGAACCGCATAAGGTGGCCAAATTTCATACAGCTTAGTGATTTACTTCAGCACTGCAGTACTAATTTAAGCGAACAATACAAACTCAGGACAGTTGGCACTGGTACCTTCTTACTGTCCTGTGTATGTTCTAGGCGTTCCTTAAGCTGCCGAACTCGCTGCACCTTGCTTTGGGTCTCTGCCATGGCAAATCAACCGCTCCCCACAGGAGGCTATACGCGGAGCACAATTTAACCCGCATCTAAAGCCTGGGAGTGCGACCCCTACAGGAACCTTTTATAGCTTCGCCTCTGGTGTCAGAAATCCTAGTATATGTACTACTAAAACCACGTTCTTTCCAATGGTTTGGGAGTACATGAAACGTAACCTAATGTGCTACATTATAAGGTATCATTAAATATTACAGGATTTAATTAAACATAACAAATGCTAATTATGTAATGCACTGCATTAAAAATCAAACTAAAATATGCTTGCTGTCATTACATATATAACTGACTCTACGCAGAAATATTAAAATTGATTTGGCACATTTTAGTTATTTTATTTTTTAAAGTTTTAGAACAAAATTAGTTTGCTTTTAAACAATGCTAGATGCAGCCATTTAATGGTACCAATACTGTCCAGGGCAAGACAATTTGTGGAGTCCCCCAGCCCCCTTTATTCCCCTCCCTCTGCAGCATGTTCTGCCCCCTGTATTGCCCACTCCTGTCCAAAAATTCTGTGTGTCGCATATAAAAAACTAACAATATAGACTGCTGCCCCTTCTGATACCATAAACACTTCTTCATACGATTAATTCAGGAGGTACATTTTCACAGTCCCACCCCATGTTGACAGTATGGGCCCAACAAAGGCCATGATACATCAAATTTGCATCATTTTCTTGGCATCCTTTGTTGAAGGAGCAGCAATATACTGCTGGGAGCTAGCTGAACACATCAGGTTAGCCAATGACAATTGACATATATGTGCAGCCACAAATCAGCTCCTAGCTTCCACAAGTGCATTGCTGCGCCTGAGCCTACCTAGGTATGATTGTTTTAACTAAGAATACCAGGCGAGCAAAGCAAATTAGATAATTGAAGTAAATTGGAAAGTTTTTACAATTACATTCTCTATCTGAATCATGAAAGAAAAAAGTTTTATGTCCCTTTAAAGGGTCACTGTAAGTAAATATTTTCTATGCCTGTTACTAACTAACTTCCCCAATACGCTTTTTATCAATAGCATTTCATTAACATATCTCTACCGTATATCAAAAATCTTGGCTGCAAATTTAATTGTTTTCCAAACCCACTCCGTGGGTATCCTTTGCTCTGTACCAATCCGTTTACAATACCTAGGTTTCAAAATGGCGCTTTAAACACAAAGTTATTGGTTTAAGTATTTTGAACACGCAGTGCTGAAAATAGTGGGCAGGATAACGTGACATCATCAGCAAATAAAAGATATAACTTTTAGAACGTTATGAAACTTCATTTTGGAGAAAATATAGGTCAGTAGGTTTTAATTAATGTTTATTAACTTTAACATGTTAGTTGTTTAGCTTAAAAATTAGAAAGTCATCCTTTAAGTAACAGTCCAAGGGGTGAAATGAAAATGTGATAGCTGAAAAGGCACACGGATTCTGATGTTAGAGGTAACCCAAAAATGTGAGTCCAACAGTACCTCTAAAACTAATAAGGAACACAAGATACAAGGATCTCCTGTGTGTAATCCAAACCACAGTACTACTGTAGCATAAATAGGGGATAGGGCAGATACTGGACACCAGGAATAGAACAGGACAATCTACAACTTGCCACACTATAGACATACACATAGGAAAAGTAAGGAGCATTGAATAAAGGTTGATAGGCTGGATAGTCTAAAAGTCATACTTTAGTATTCATCTGCAGAAAGTCTGTGAGCTCAGTGGCACACGTGGGCCAGTTTTGTACAAGACACTTTCAATTCAGTCCTTAACCAGCACAAGAGATACGTTGAGTACATGGGTATGTAACTTGGAAGAAGATCGGACACTTAACAGTATTATATTACTAATTTCACAGTATTATATTACTAACGTCACAGTATTATATTACTAACTTCACAGTATTATATTACTAACGTCACAGTATTATATTACTAACTTCGCAGTATTATATTACTAACTTCACAGTATTATAGTATTATATAACTAACTTCACAGTATTATATTACTAACTTCGCAGTATTATATTACTAACTTCACAGTATTATAGTATTATGTTACTAACTTCACAGTATTATATTACTAACTTCACAGTATTATATTACTAACTTCACAGTATTATAGTATTATATTACTAACTTCACAGTATTATATTACTAACTTCACAGTATTATAGTATTATATTACTAACTTCACAGTATTATAGTATTATATTACTAACTTCACAGTATTATATTACTAACTTCACAGTATTATATTACTAACTTCACATTATTATATTACTAACTTCACAGTATTATATTATTAACTTCACAGTATTATATTACTAATGTCACAGTATTATATTACTAACTTCACAGTATTATATTACTAACTTCACAGTATTGCAACTTTGCAAAAGAGTTGTCAGTCACAGGAGTATAACTTACATTCAAGGGAGTATTGTATCTGTGTTCCACCTCACGCTTTACCTCTAAAGTTAAAAATTGTATATTCTATTGCACCTCCTTTGCACTTTAGTCTTAGGAATTAAAATGTCAGATATTTGTTGTACAAAAGAATTACGGCTAGATTTAGAGTTCTGCGGGCCAAAGGGGTGCGTTAGCTACGCTGGCTTTTTTCCCCCGCACCTTTTAAATACCGCTGGTATTTAGAGTTCACAGAATGGGTGCGTTAGGCTCCAAAAAAGGGAGCGTAGAGCATATTTACCGCCACTGCAACTCTAAATACCAGCGTTGCTTACGGACGCGGCCAGCTTCAAAAACGTGCTCGTGCACGATACCCCCATAGAAAACAATGGGGCTGTTTGAGCTGAAAAAAAACCTAACACCTGCAAAAAAGCAGCGTTCAGCTCCTAACGCAGTCCAATTGTTTCCTATGGGGAAACACTTTCTAAGTCTGCACCTAACACCCTAACATGTACCCCGAGTCTAAACACCCCTATCCTTACACTTATTAACCCCTAATCTGCTGCCCCCGCTATCGCTGACCCCTGCATATTATTATTAACCCCTAATCTGCTGCTCCGTACACCGCCGCAACCTACATTATACCTATGTACCCCTAATCTGCTGCCCCTAACACCGCCGACCCCTATATTATATTTATTAACCCCTAATCTGCATCCCCCGCTATCGCTGACACCTGCATATTATTATTAACCCCTAATCTGCCGCTCCGTACACCGCCGCAACCTACGTTATCCCTATGTACCCCTAATCTGCTGCCCCTAACACCGCCGACCCCTATATTTATTAACCCCTAATATGCCGCCCCCAACGTCGCCTCCACCTACCTACAATAATTAACCCCTAATCTGCCGACCGGATCTATAAGAACTATTTAATAGCTACCTAGTTAAAATAATTACAAAATTACCTGTAAAATAAATCCTAACCTAAGTTACAATTAAACCTAACACTACACTATCAATAAATTAATTAAATAAAATAGCTACAATTATCTACAATTAAACCTAACACTACACTATCAATAAATTAATTAAATAAAATACCTACAATTAAATACAATTAAATAAACTAACTAAAGTACAAAAAATAAAAAAGAACTAAGTTACAAAAAATAAAAAAATATTTACAAACATTAGAAAAATATTACAACAATTTTAAACTAATTATACCTACTCTAAGCCCCCTAATAAAATAACAAAGACCCCCAAAATAAAAAAATGCCCTACCCTATTCTAAAATTAAAATAGAAAAGCTCTTTTACCTTACCAGCCCTTAAAATGGCCCTTTGCGGGGCATGCCCCAAAGAATTCAGCTCTTTTGCCTGTAAAAAAAACATACAATACCCCCCCCCAACATTACAACCCACCACCCACATACCCCTAATCTAACCCAAACCCCCCTTAAATAAACCTAACACTAAGCCCCTGAAGATCTCCCTACCTTGTCTTCACCTCGCCGGGTTCACCGATCCGTCCACCGAAGTCTTGATCCAAGCCTCCGAAGTCTTGATCCAAGCCCAAGCGGGGGCTGAAGAGTGAAGTCTTGATCCAAGCGGGCAGAAGAGGACATCCGGACCAGCAAACATCTTCATCCAAGCCGCATCTTCTATGTTCTTCAATCCGATGACGACCGGCTGATCTTCAAGACCTCCAGCCGCGGATCCATCCATCTTCACCGACAACTTCCCGACGAATTACGGTTCCTTTAAATGACGTCATCCAAGATGGCGTCCCTTGAATTCCGATTGGCTGATTGGATTCTATCAGCCAAATGGAATTAAGGTAGGAAAATTCTGATTGGCTGATGGAATCAGCTAATCAGATTCAAGTTCAATCCGATTGGCTGATCCAATCAGCCAATCAGATTGAGCTCGCATTCTATTGGCTGATCGGATTGGATCAGCCAATTGGATTGGATCAGCCAATTGGATTGAACTTGAATCTGATTGGCTGATTCCATCAGCCAATCAGAATTTTCCTACCTTAATTCCGATTGGCTGATAGAATCCTATCAGCCAATCGGAATTCGAGGGACGCCATCTTGGATGACGTCCCTTAAAGGAACCGTCCTCTTCTGTCCACTTGGATCAAGACTTCAGCCGGAGGATGGACGTCACTCTTCAGCCCCCGCTTGGGCTTGGATCAAGACTTCGGTGGACGGATCGTTGAACCCGGCGAGGTGAAGACAAGGTAGGGAGATCTTCAGGGGCTTAGTGTTAGGTTTATTTAAGGGGGGTTTGGGTTAGATTAGGGGTATGTGGGTGGTGGGTTGTAATGTTGGGGGGGGTATTGTATGTTTTTTTTACAGGCAAAAGAGCTGAATTCTTTGGGGCATGCCCCGCAAAGGGCCCTTTTAAGGGCTGGTAAGGTAAAAGAGCTTTTCTATTTTAATTTTAGAATAGGGTAGGGCATTTTTTTATTTTGGGGGTCTTTGTTATTTTATTAGGGGGCTTAGAGTAGGTGTAATTAGTTTAAAATTGTTGTAACATTTTTCTAATGTTTGTAAATATTTTTTTATTTTTTTGTAACTTAGTTCTTTTTTATTTTTTGTACTTTAGTTAGTTTATTTCATTGTATTTATTTGTAGGTATTTTATGTAATTAATTTATTGATAGTGTAGTGTTAGGTTTAATTGTAGATACTTGTAGGTATTGTATTTAATTAATTTATTGATAGTGTAGTGTTAGGTTTAATTGTAACTTAGGTTAGGATTTATTTTACAGGTAATTTTGTAATTATTTTAACTAGGTAGCTATTAAATATTTATTAACTATTTAATAGCTATTGTACCTGGTTAAAATAAATACAAAGTTGCCTGTAAAATAAATAGTAATCCTAAAATAGCTACAATATAATTATAATTTATATTGTAGCTATATTAGGGTTTATTTTACACGTAAGTATTTAGCTTTAAATAGGAATAATTTATTTAATAAGAGTTAATTTATTTCGTTAGATAAAAATTATATTTAACTTAGGGGGGTGTTAGGTTTAGGGTCAGAATTAGCTTTAGGTGTTAAAAAATGTATTAGAGTAGCGGTGAGCTCCGGTCGGCAGATTAGGGGTTAATGCTTGAAGTTAGGTGTCGGCGATGTTAGGGAGGGCAGATTAGGGGTTAATACTATTTATTATAGGGTAATTGAGGCTGGAGTGAGGCGGATTAGGGGTTAATACATTTATTATAGTAGCGGTGCGGTCCGGTCGGCAGATTAGGGGTTAATAAGTGTAGGTAGGTGGCGGTGACGTTGGGGGCGGCAGATTAGGGGTTAATAAATATTATGTAGGTGTCGACGGTATTAGGGGCAGCAGATTAGGGGTTAAAAAAAATATGCAGGTGTCAGCGATAGCGGCAGATTAGGGGTTAATAAGTGTAGGTAGGTGGCGGTGACGTTGGGGGCGGCAGATTAGGGGTTAATAAATATTATGTAGGTGTCGACGGTATTAGGGGCAGCAGATTAGGGGTTAAAAAAAATATGCAGGTGTCAGCGATAGCGGGGGAGGCAGATTAGGGGTTAATAAATATAATATAGGGGTCGGCGATGTTAGGGGCAGCAGATTAGGGGTACATAGGGATAACGTAGCTGGCGGCGGTGTACAGAGCGATTAGGGGTTAAAATTTTTTAATGGAGTGGCAGCGATGTGGGGGGACCTCGGTTTAGGGGTACATAGGTAGTTTATGGGTGTCAGTGTACTTTAGAGCACAGTAGTTAAGAGCTTTATAAACCGGCGTTAGCCCAGAAAGCTCTTAACTACTGACTTTTTTCTGCGGCTGGAGTTTTGTCATTAGATTTCTAACGCTCACTTCAGCCAAGACTCTAAATACCGGCGTTAGAAAGATCCCATTGAAAAGATAGGATACGCAAATGGCGTAGGGGGATCTGCAGTATGGAAAAGTCACGGCTGCAAAGTGAGCGTTAGACCCTTTCCTGACTGACTCCAAATACCTCCAAATACCAGCGGGCGGTAAAAAACAGCGTTAGGAGCCTCTAACGCTGGTTTTGACGGCTACCGCCAAACTCTAAATCTAGGCCTTAGTGAATGGCAGGTCCATAGTAGATTCTAATAAATGTAATGGATGTACAATATGACATATGTTAGAGTGAGTTATTATATCATTGTTATGCAACTTTAGCTAAAATAAATAGTAAATATACAATAGAACTGCATAATGAACAAGTGTTTAACATAAAAGACATTTAAATATCATTCAGTCTTAATTTTAATTGAACAGTATATTTTTTTTATGACAGATTTCAAAATGTACTTATAATTTGCAAACCAGTTTGTCATGTGACAGTCATCAGCCAATTACAGAATCATATACATTTGTTATCTTTTTCACATAGTCAGTAGTAGCTGGTGTCACAGAAAGTGTGCAAATAAAAATACCTTGCACAAATTGATAATGGAAGTAAACTGAACATTCCCTTAAATCTGCATGCTCTATCTGAATCAGGAAAATGTAACGTTGACTTTAGTGTCCCTTGAAATAAATACATTTCTTAATAAAAGTTTTAAATCCATATTACAGTTGTGCTTATTATCAGCAATTAATCAGACAGGTCAATGAGTTACCCATTGGATTCTGCTATACCTAATAATTGCTGATGTTGTTGCAAAGAATGAGAGGTAGTTGAGCCAATGGCAGTAGGAGACATAAATAGAACCCAGCCTGTGATACATGAGGCTATGAGGCATCTTCTTATTTATTATTTATACAGCCTGGGGTATAGTCTTCTCCATCATCTGGTGGTGACAGTAGTGGTAACTGCAATATTGTATTTGATTCAAAACAGGAACTAATGTAAATGTGTCACATTCAAGTCTCCATGCTCTTTAAGACCTACTGAATAATGGTTTGGAGACATTGCTTTAACCAGAGCAGTTATATTGCACAGATGTTGAGCTGCATTTGCTTTACAGTAGTTTTCATTTGAGGGCCTTGTCAGTAGTATGGCTCAGTTTACTTTTTGCAAGGTTTAAAAAAAAAAAATGTAATGGCCCTGAGAGAGCAATACTAATCTTATTTCCTTTAAAGGGACAGTAAAGTCAAAATCATACTTTAATGGATTGGATAGAGTGTGACATTTTAAAAACTTTTCAATTTATTTATTTCTATTAACTCTGCTTAGTTCTTTTACCCTTTGTTAAAGAGTAATCATAGGTGAGCTCAGGAACATGTCTTTAGCTGACAGCAGTGTTTGCAGTATTTTTTATAGCAATGTCATACATCAGGCCCAAACTGGTTATCGGGCAATCCAGGTTAGCTTAGCCCAGTCAGTACAAAGCATGGCCCGATAATTAAAGTTCCCATGTGGAACTACAATTACCAGCCCATTCTTTGTAGTATAGATAGTAGGAAGAGAGCGCCATCAGAGAGCGCTACATAGGGGCGGGCCACAAGTTTAGATGTGGAACTCGGATTGTGCGGAGACTCTGAGGAGGCTGGCTGTCACCTGCATGTCAACAGTGGACCATGGAGCTGCTGCATGGTAATTTTGGATGGAGGGAGGTAGGCAGGCTGTCCAGCCTGGCCCCTATTTGTGGTTAAGCTAACAGTTACAGTAGTTATGACAGCCAACTGCCCTTCACCCACTTACACCAATGCATATATATATATATATATATATATATATATATATATATATATATATATATAGGGGGAAATAGATCCGCACTCACTGGACTTTAAACAACAAACGTGGTTTTATTGTGACATTTCTGGGATCAAACCGTCCCCTTCATCCCCTTTTTGGTCTGATGAAGGGGACGGTTTGATCCCCGAAACATCACAATAATACCATGTTTGTTGTTTAAAAGTCCAGTGAGTGCAGATCTATTTCTCCACTATTGATACTCCTGTTCCTGACACCCTGGCTGTTTCTGAGGAAGTGAGCGTGCTAATCCCACAACTACTTGTTTTATATATATATATATATATATATATATATATATATATATATATATATATATATATATATATATATATATATATATATATATATATATATATATATATATAAAATCATCCAAATACCAGCATAACCCACCACTTGACAACCGCCTGGGTGCAAACTTGAAATGCAATATACCAAACCAAAAAAAGGTGCACTCTCAGGTCTTTTTTAGTGAAGTAAACAAATTACTTTATTTGGAACGTTTTCGGGGATCTAGTCCCCTTTGTCAGTATAATTAAGTGATGAACACAACAAAATATTTATAGTGTAAAACAACAAATAAACAAGACTCATACCAAGCTTGAAGTGTGGCACCAAACATCCGCCCTGGAACGCAGCTTGCGTTCCACTGACTCGTAAGACCGGAAGTCATACAAACCTCACTTCCTGTTATGTGATCCATTATGTTACAGGCTGAAAATCAGCTAATATATCAATTTAACACGTGTATTTTAAATGTCATAATTACTACAGTGAGGACAAGTATATACCCTCCTTTATTCAAGGTGTGATTATAAGGCTAAGTGTACAGACATATTTACGGCTCAATGTTACCAAGGCAACCAGTGTTACTTGCTGTTGCCATGGTTACATGTACACAAATGACGATATGTGCAAGAAGCATGTGTTTGCATATTAGGACATCAATTGAGTTTGGATATTTGCAAGGTCCTATGCTAGCATGCCTTCTCATATGTACTGTTATAATAAAAACATATATACAAATAATGATAGATATATATACACAAATAATGATGTACACAATTGGCAAACATTAGGATATTAGGCTGCCTGTTAACGTCAACAACCTACAAGGTCTCATGTTATCTTGCCCTTTTGTGCATGCAACATATCTATCATAGATACTTTATACATATCAACAGTGATCCCCAATCGGATTTACTTATTAGGGGTTGTGGCTTTACCATATACATCACTGATCACAAAAAAATAAAAAATAGGATCATGAAAATATGTAATGCACCTAAGGACTGTATTGTCATGTTTATAATATTCAAATACTGCTACAATTAGGGTCACAGATTTCTGTGCTACATTATTGTGGATCATATCCAATGTGGGGGACTCAATCTCACCATGAGATCGTTATTCAGCTGATATATAAACCTTATTCTATACACTTCAGAAACTTGGTCAAGCCTTTATGGGCTCTATACCAAGTATCTAAATGTAACCCATTCCAGGATTAGCTTAAACTTCATATAATTGTGTTATGTCCATACTTTTATGTCTGTCAAAGTACCAATCTAATGTGTAATAACTGGGTAACCACTCTTAGACTGCCAGACTTCCACTAACCAAAAGGGATACTAAATGTTCCCTATGGTCTGTGCTGCGAGAAAACGGTAGGAGAAGGCACCAACAAGTGGGACCCCCACCCTACACCAACTACACAGAGTCATAGCGTCACAGGGATGTACCCCAAGTATGTAACACACTCTGATGGAACTACAAGAGAACTTTAAAGTCCGGTACTGTATTTAAACCACCTGGGTAGATCGTGCCCAACCGGTACATCCATTGTGCTTCCCGCTGTAACAATATTTTATTCCGATCACCCCACCTGTCCAGAGGGGGGACGTGATCTATTAGGGTGTATCTAATAGATGATACTGAATGGTTTTCCATCGCACAGTGCCTCGCTATGGGTTGGTCAGAGTCCCCATTCCGGAGTGCCAACCTAATGGCATGTCTGTGATTCGCCATCCTCTCTCTGATGGTCCCTGATGTCTTTCCCACGTAAAACTGGGAACACGGACAGACCAGAAGATACACAACAAATGTGGTCGTACACGTTATAGAGTGTCTGATGGCATAGTTCTTATTGGTGTGTGGGTGATGGAAGGATTTGGTATTAATTAACCCATTACAGGTAGTGCATCCTAGACAGCGATACGACCCTTTGATGTTTGTCCTCACCCCGGTAGTATAGCTAGACTTGGGATCCGTTCTGACCAAAAGGTCCTTCAAGTTCGTACCCCTTCTATAGCCTACCATTGGTTTCAAATTGCCAGCAAAAGACAGTTTAGTATCCGATGATACTATGGGCCAATGTGCCCGAAGTATGTGTCCCCTTCTCCTAGTATTGGGTGCAAATGTTGTAGCCATAATTAGTTTATCCTTAGTTTCTTGTCTGTGTTTCCTTGTGAGCAGTTCCAACTGTGTTAGTTGTGATACTATAGCCTCTCTGAATGAACTTCTCACCAACCCCAGTCAACTGGGAGACTCCTGTTACTTTGTCTGAGTTGTTGCGCATTTTTCTGATCATTTGGGACTTGACAATGCCTCTAAGTAAGGCTGGAGGGTGACAACTGTCAGCTCTAAGGATAGAATTCCTATCCGTCGGTTTATTGTACAATGTTGTACCTAACCGTTGTGCTGTTTTAAATATATTCAAGTCAAGAAAACTGATGATTTGTTCATTAATAGTCATCTTGAACCTGACCGTCATGTCTGTGTTGTTAAATACACTAAACCATGCATGAAGATCATCCAGGCCCCCTCGCCATATCAAAAATATGTCATCTATGTACATGCGGTAAAACACGATGGACGCATTGCATTTTCCCCACAGGTACATGTTTTCAAAGACATAAAGATATTAGCATACGAGGGGGCCATGGATGATCCCATGGCGGTACCTGCCGTTTGTAAGTAGAACTTGTCTTCAAACCTAAAATAGTTTTTGTGAAGGAAGGTAGTAGAAAATCGATGTACTGTGCCACCAGTTGTAACAGAGACTGGACAGTGGACACTATGGGGCGTTCCGGGGGTCTCTCTAATCTCTTATGGATCTTAGGAATAGTGTAAAAAATTGGGATCCTAGGATGTAGGATGGTACAAAACTTTTTGATGTGGTCTGTAATAAATCCCTGTTCAAAACCCATCTTGATAAGGGCATCTATCTGTCGTTTAAACCCAGATGTCGGGTCTGATGTTAACAGAGTATATGTGGACTCATCTGAGAGCTGTTCTATATTATCCTCCCTATAATCAGAATAGTTAAGGAGGACAATGGCCCCGCCCTTGTCCGCTGGCCTTTATTATAGAGGAGTCATCTTGCAAGGTTCTAATAGCTTTCCTCTCCTCATGTGTCAAATTGTTTTTCCACTGTGTGTTGTTTCTCTCATTGTCCAAGTCCTGAGTCACCAGTCTTATAAAAGTTTTGTTGCTAGGACTACAATTAGTGGGTTCAAAGGAGCTCTGAATTTTACAATTGAGTTCCACTGGAGATTTAGGGCAATTAGTATTTACATTCTGAAAAAAATATCTGAGTTTCAGCGTTCTATTCAGTCTGTGAACATCCAGTCTTTGTTCATATTCTGAAACAGTTGTTCTGGGCACAAAAGCACAAGCCTCTGTTTAACAATTTATGTTCACTGGCCAAAAGAACATGGGAACTCAAGTTTATTACTGCATCCTCTGCCGACCTCTCCTGGGGGGTCTGTGTCTGGGCCCCTGTCCGCCTAATATGGGGTCTGGTGTTCCTCCCCCTCGTGAGCGTGTGGTGTCATACTGCTCCTGTGTACCTTGTATCCCTGGTGAGGTGTATCCTCTACTGCTGTGTTGTCTTTCTGTGACTTTAAACAACAAACGTGGTTGTATTGTGACGTTTCGGGGATCAAACCGTCCCCTTCATCCCCTTTTTGGTCTGATGAAGGGGACGGTTTGATCCCCGAAACATCACAATAATATCATGTTTGTTGTTTAAAAGTCCAGTGAGGATCTATTTCTCCACTATTGATACTCCTGTTCCTGAAACCCTGGCTGTTTCTAAGGAAGTGAGCGTGCTAATCCCACAACTACTTGCTATATATATATATATATATATATATATATATATATATATATATATATATATATATATATATATACAACAAATAGGAGCGCACTCGCCGGGTCTTAATTAAATATGTTTAATCAAAGTGACGTTTCTGGGTTGTTAGCCCCGTACTCAGACCATGGAACCGGCTTCCTCCAATCACGGCAGGGCCTCACGAGATGGACGCTCTGGAGGGGAAGCTGTGATTGGAGGAAGCCAATTGGAGGAAGCCAATTTTGTTATTGGTGACGTATTTACAGAGGACCTGCAGGCGTGGGATGCCAATCTGGCTTTGCAGAAGGAAAAGGTAAGTATTTGTAAAATACGGTGCAGTGTAAACTCTCATCAATGAAAGTGCCCCTGTTTTTAATAGTATTTTTAAAAAACGGGCACTAGTTGTTTACATTCACTTTAAGCTTTAGGGGCCCATTTATCAAGCTCTGTATGGAGCTTGAGAGCCGTGTTTCTGGCGAACCCTCAGGCTCACCAGAAACACCAGTTATGAAGCAGCGGTCTAAAGATCGCTGCTCCATAACCTGTCCGCCTGCTCTGAGGAGGCGGACAGACATCGCTGCAATTCAACCCGATCGAATACGATCAGTTTGATTGACACCCCCTGCTAGTGGCCGATTGGCCTCAAATCAGCAGCGGGTGGTATTGCACCAGCAGTTCACAAGACAACATATGCTGTCGGCATGTGCGGCGGACATGACACGCTCCGATTGCCCGCAAATCTGCAATCGGACTTTCTGGTTTAATGCTGAATGCGGAGAGCGTATTGCTCTCCGCATTCAGCGACGTCTGTCAGACATGATCCGCTGATCGGATCATGTCGGACAGACACATAATAAATAGGCCCCTTATTCACCTGATACTTTGAATAATTGTTGCAATCACATAATATGTTACTGTGAATAGCTATTAACTAACACAGTTTTGACCTTTACCTTCTCTTGTTTTTTCAAGCTCCATATGGAGCTTGATAAATTGACCCCCCAAGACTTCAGATATCGCCACCGTGCTAGCTCCTTCTCCCAATAGACTTCTGTGGGGCAGGCTAAAGAAAGCCTTTTCTATTTATTACTTGCCTGTTAACCCCAAACTGCTCTAGATCAACTGCCCTAAAGCCGAAGGTGCGTTAGCAATATTTAAAATTCCTATGTTCACTAGTAGAAAATGTTCTTTTTATTTTTAAATGTATTTCTATATATATATATATATATATATATATATATATATATATATATATATATATATATATATATATAAATATTTTTTTGTAAAATATATATCTATACCTTTATTTCTGTACGAATACATATATACATATAGATAGACAGATAGATAGATAGATAGATAGATAGATAGATAGATATATTGTATTTACAGATATAAGTAGAAAAATATATTTAAAATATAATTGAAAGTATTTTTATTAAAAACACATTAAAACATATACACCTAGATTACAAGTTTTGCGCTATAGAGGGTGCGAAACAAACGCAACAAAAGTTGCGTTATTTCACCCTCCATATCGCTGCCATTACAAGTTTCTAAAAAGCCTCCTTGTGCATGCAATATGGTGGCAATAAGCTCCATACCACACAAAATCCACACATACCGCACAAAATCCAAGGGCTGAGAATACGTGCTCATGCATGCTTTCCCCATAGAAAAACTAACACCTGAAGCGCGGAATGAAAAGCTCCGTAACGCAACCCCACTGATGTCTATGGGGAAAACAAAGTTACGTTTAAACCTAACACCCTAACATAAACCCAGTCTAAACACCCCTAATCTGCTGCCCCTGACATCGCCGACACCTAAATAAAGTTATTAACCCATATTCTGCCTCTACCCAACATCGCCGCCACTATAATAAAGTTATTAACCCCTATTCCCCTGCACCCCGACATCGCCGCCACAAAATAAAGTTATTAACCCCTAAAATACCAGCCCCCCACATCGCAAAAAAATTAATTAATCTAATAACCCCTAAACCTAACAACCCCCTAAATTTAAATTTAAATTACAATATCCCTTTCTTAAAATAAATAAAAACTTATCTGTGAAATTAAAAAAACGAAGTTTAAATTAACAATTAAACTTACATAACAATTAACCTAACTAAATAAACTAAATTACACATAAAAAACCTAACACTACTAAAAAAATTAATTCTAAAATTACAAAAAATAAAAAATACTCATTTACAAAAAATAACAAACACTAAATTACGAAAAATAACAAACGAAATTATCCAAACTAAAAACAATTACACCTAATCTAATAGCCCTATAAAAATAAAAAGCCCCCCCCCCCAAAAATAAAAAAAACCTAGCCTACAATAAACTACCAATAGCTCTTAAAAGGGCCTTTTGTAGTGCATTGCCCTAAATAAATCAGCTCTTTTACCTGTAAAAAAAATACAAAGATCCCCAACAGTAAAACCTACCACCCAACCAACCCCCCAAAATAAAAAACCTAACTCTAACAAGAACCTAAGCTACCCATTGCCCTGAAAAAGGCTTTTGTATGGGCATTGACCTTAAAAGGGTATTTAGCTCTTTTGCATTGCCCTTAAAAGGGCATTTTGCTCTTTTAAAAAAGTCCAAACCCTAATCTAAAAAAAACCCAAACACTAACCCACGAAGATCCACTTACAGTTTCTGAAGTCCGGACATCCAGGCGTCGAGAAGTCTTCATCCAGACGGGGAGGTCTTCATACATCCAGGTGGCGTCTTCTATCTTCTATCTGAATCAGCCAATAGGAATGAGAGCTGCTTAAATCCTATTGGCTGTTCAAATCAGCCAATAGGATTTAAGCAACTCTCATTCCTATTGGCTGATTTGAAATGTTCAGCCAATAGGAATGCAACTGTACCCCAATATAAAAGGGGTACCTTGCATTCAATCTTCAGTGTGCGGCGGTCGATTGCATGAAGAGGACCTTCACGTTGGATCAATGGAACTCCACCTGGTACTCCGCCTCCGCGCATCCCTTGACCGCTCCAGGGATGAAGAAGATAGAAGATGATGGTCCCGCGATGGATGAAGATGGAGCTACTGGGATGAAGATCTTTCACCGGACTTCAGCAACTGTGAGTACCAATTTTGGGGTTAGTGTTAGGTGTATTTTTGGGGTGTTTTTTTTTAGATTAGGGTTTTTTTTTATTTTAATGGGCCCGAAAAAGAGCTAAATGCCCTTTTAAGGACAGTAAAAGAGCTGAATTCCCTTTTAAGGGCAATGCCCATACAAATGTCCTTTTCAGGGCAATGGGTAGAACAGGTTTTTTTTAGTTAGGTTTTTTTTATTTTGTGGGTTTGGGGGGTGGGGGTTTATAATGTTAGGGGGTGTTTGTTTTAAGCTGTTAACTTTAGGGCAATGCCCTACAAAAGGCCCTTTTAAGGGCTATTGGTAGTTTATTAAAGATTAGTTTTTTTTTATTTTGGGGTGTTTTTTTTTAAACAGGGTATTAGAATAGGAATAATTATTATTATTATTTTGGATACATTTTTTTATTTTTGGGGTGTTTTTTTTTTAGATTAGGCATTTTTTATTTTTAATGGGCCGAAAAAGAGCTGAATGCCCTTTTAAGGACAATGCCCATACAAATGCCCTTTTCAGGGCAATGGGTAGATTAGGTTTATTTTTATTTTGTGGGTTTGGGGTGTGGGGGTTTGTAATGTTAGGGGGGGTTGTTTTTATTTTTTTTGCAAAAGAGCTGTTAACTTTAGGGCAATGCCCTACAAAAGGCATTTTAAGGGCCCTTGCTAGTTTATTATAGATTAGGTTTTTCTTATTTTGGGGTGTTTTTTTGTTTGTTTTTTAAACAGGTTATTAGAATAGGAATCATTTTTATTGTTTTGGATAATTTCAGTTATTTTTTATTGTAATTATAGATTAAATTGTTTAGTAATCTTTGTCTTTTTTATTTTCATTAATTTTAGGTTTTATTATTTTTTATAATATTAGGTTTTATTAGTGTAATCTTAGGTTTTATTTTTATTTCACAGGTAAGTTTGTATTTATTTTTACTATGTAGTTAGTAATAGTAATATTGTAGCTACCTTAGGTTTTATTTTTATTTCACAGGTAAGCTTGTATTTATTTTTAAATAGGTAGTTAGTTAATAATTGTAACTTTAATTTAGGTCTATTTTAATTACGTTAAAGTTAGGGGGTGTTAGGTTTAGGGGTTCATATAGTTTAATTTAGGTTGTTGCGATGTGGGGGTGGCGGTTTAGGGGTTAATAGGATTAATCAGTGTTGGCATTGTGGGTGTACGGCAGTTTAGGGGTTAATAGGTTTATATAGGCCTAGATTTAGAGTTCGGCGTTATCCGTAAAAACCAGCGTTAGAGGCTCCTAACGCGGGTTTCTTACGCACTCCGGTATTTAGAGTTTATTTACCGCCACTCAAAATACACCTAACGCTCACCTTTCTACCGCCACCTCAGACCCAGTAGTAAACATATACCGCAAAAAAAAACATCCACGAATCACAAAACAAATATTACACAAAGTACACTTACACTCATACAAACACAACACTATCTTTATTTTTCTTATTTTTTTTTTTTTTCCTTAAAATACAAAGGATTAAAGTTGCGAGATCTCGGGTGTTTGAAAAAAATCCACACAAATCCATTTTCCCATTGACTTACATAGACACACGGGAAAAGACCCTCATATACCTACATCTAACTAATAACATTATCACAAACATACACTCATCGATGCATACAAACAATATACACCACATGACATACACAAAATATTTATTTATTACAAAAAGAACACGATTTAGCGACTTTTTCACACAAGATCATGACGTCACTCACTTTACGAGGAAAACCAGTCTTAGAAAAAAAAATTAGAAATCTTTGGAGCCTCCATTGACTTCTATTGGGAAGACGTGCTCGTGCACGCGAAACCCTCATTTCCCTAACGCACGCAAATAGCGTAGACTGAAAAACTCCAAATACCAGCGCTAGAAAATACATGATTTCATGCGTTAGACCTAGCGATGATAAATAGATCAAGAAATTACTATTTCCCTATGGTGGACTTATGGTTTTTAATATTAAATATTCACCACACCATAAATATTTTTAACACTTTTAGATTACATCAACTACAAATCCCCATCACTAGTAACACATTATTATTTCAATAAAATTACATTTACAATTAAAATAAAATTCAATACACATTTCTGGATTCACAAACACTACACAATGGGAAACATCTCTCATTTACCTTTATTATTGCATTTCAGTTATTCAACTCATATGCTTGCAGCAACTGCATATCTACATAGGCTTAACACATAATCACTCATGGATGCACATACATTACGTTTAACATTCACTCATACATGTGCATTCAAATGATGGGGGACAAACACATTACATTCTCTACAGGAATCACAAAACACAACATATGGATTTGACTGTACTTGTAACATCATGATTCCATCACCAGAAACCATTAGGAATTACGTACAAGAAGAACATCATTACACCAGATTACAGATGTCACTTTATGGGAAGGAACAACAATGCCAGACCGCTATATACAAGTCAGCATATGTGGGACACAATCACAATATATACGTACTACATGTACATAACACGTATCCCCCATCACGCAACCACAAAGCACACATTTATATTTTATTCAGCACACAATAACAATGTAGCACAATACAACAACACAATGAGGATTTCACAACTACATAGGCAGGTTAATAATATCATGACGTCATTACAAGATTCAACCATACACATCACAGATTCACCACTGTACCGCCCCTTTAGGAACTTTAACACTCAATACTACAATACAACATATACGTAAACCACACTTTTGAACAGCATTATTATGGAGATTTCAATGGGACAATTAAGAAATATTGTCAGATCGCAAATCAATTATATATACAATACTACAGATGGCAGCCGGAAGTTATTCAGTATTCGTGCAATTTTTATGGGACGCATACAATATTGTCAGATATAAAATCACTTATATATATAATACTACAGATGACATCCGGAAGTTATTCAGTATTAGTGCCATTTGAAAGGGACGCATACAATATTGACAGCTCAGCAATCACTTATATATACAATACTACAGATGACAGCCGGAAGTTATTCAGTATTAGTGCGATTTGAATGGGACGCATACAATATTGACATCTCGGCAATCACTTATATACACAATACTACAGATGACAGCCGGAAGTTATTCAGTATTAGTGCCATTTGAAAGGGACGCATACAATATTGACAGCTCGGCAATCACTTATATATTCAATACTACAGATGGCAGACGGGAAGTTCGGAATTATTATTGCGATTTAAAAGGGACGCATACAATATTGACAGCTCGGAAATCACTTATATATACAATACTACAGATGGCAGCCGGAAGTTATTCAGTATTAGTGCCATTTTAATGGGACGCATACAATATTGACAGCTCGGCAATCACTTATATATACAATACTACAGATGGCAGCCGGAAGTTATTCAGCATTAGTGCAATTTTAAAGGGACGCATACAATATTGACAGATCGACAATCACTTATATACAATACTACAGATGGCAGATGTTACTTTATCGTTTACAAACAATATTGCATCAACATTGATCGATCACATTCGATGCACATTATACACAACTATGCACTTTCATTCATGTTAGCCTGGACGTGTGCTTGTTACTATAAGATCGCGTTTAAGAAATATTGATTACGCATATGATCAAACATTACAAACATGCACTGTATGTGTGATATTGGACACTTTCACATTGAGAATCATTGTTTGAAACTAACATTTCAGCAAACAACAAATAAACGCCCACTGTGAAAGCATTCGCGCCGCTCACATACAAACAAGTGAATACAATTAGCAATCATTACAAACTCACTACCATTGGACTAATTGTACTATAAATCCCCCAAACAACATGGCCAATGCATCACTTGTGATCCACATCAGATCAAGTGCATACCTTGTTACGCTGTTTTGAAAGATGGATGACGATGACATGGTAGACGCTGCTGGTGGTGCTATTGGCGAACTAGCTGTTGGTCGAATCAGGCAGCCTCGGCGGCTCAGACTGAGACGAAGGGGTCGTCTGGTTCGAGGTCCTCGTGTCTACAGGGTGAGACCCACCTTGGAAAACATGAGTGACTTTGAGGTTTTTGATAAGTATCGGCTCGATCGCGAACAGCTCATTGGCCTTTACGAGCTTCTTAAACCTCATTTGGAGCCACGTATACAAATAAGGACTGCTGTTCCCCCCATGAGTAAGATGCTAAGCTGTCTATACGTCCTGGCCTCAGGGAGTTTTCAATCCGGAGAACTGTACATGCATGGCCTGGCTCAAGGTACATTCTCTGGGGTGTTTGATAACTTTCTGAACGCCATGGTACGTATCAGTAAGCAATACATAGGATTCCCACAGAATGATGGTGATTGGAGGCGCCTGAAGCGGGAATTCTTTGATATTGCTCAATTGCCCAATGTCTTGGGAGCCATTGATTGTACCCACATTGCGCTGCGTGCTCCAATTGATGACTTGCCCTTCAGAAATCGCAAACATTTTCATAGCCTCAACGTGCAGTATGTTTGTGACGCACGGATGAGGATTATGCATGTGTATGCGAATTTTGGAGGGGCTTGTCATGATGCCCGCATCCTCTCTCTGTCGTCCCTGTGGAGACAGTTTGAGGAAAGACAAATGCCCCCTGGTTATCTCGTTGGTGAGTATTTGTGCTCAACATGGTTAATTATTTTGACAATTGCCCCTGTATTTTTTAACTGTTAGCGTCATGTTCAGCTATAGGATTAAATTTAACCATTTGTTATTTACCGACGCTAATGTCTAGTTTTATTGAAAAGCAGATATGTAGCATGTCTTACCTTAAGTGTTCAGATAGAGAATGCAATGTAACCATGTAGTTAGCATTTTACACAAGGTTTGGTTTAGTCAAAATACGCATATGTAGCATGTCTTAGATGAAATGGCAAGATATTATCTCATGCAATTTAACCCTGTCATTGTCTTTTTCCGCTAATGTCTAGTTTTATTGAAATGCAGATATGTAGCATGTCTTACCTTAAGTGTTCAGATAGAGAATGCAATGTAACCATGTAGTTAGCATTTTACACAAGGTTTGGTTTAGGAGAAATACGCATATGTAGCATGTCTTAGATGAAATGGCAAGATATTATCTCATGCAATTTAACCCTGTCATTGTCTTTTTCCGCTAATGTCTAGTTTTATTGAAATGCAGATATGTAGCATGTCTTACCTTAAGTGTTCAGATAGAGAATGCAATGTAACCATGTAGTTAGCATTTTACACAAGGTTTGGTTTAGGAGAAATACGCATATGTAGCATGTCTTAGATGAAAAGGCAAGATATTATCTCATGCAATTTAACCCTGTCATTGTCTATTTCTGCTAATGTCTATTTTTATTGAAATGCAGATATGTAGCATGTCTTACCTTAAGTGTTCAGATAGAGAATGCAATGTAACCATGTAGTTAGCATTTTACACAAGGTTTGGTTTAGGAGAAATACGCATATGTAGCATGTCTTAGATGAAAAGGCAAGATATTATCTCATGCAATTTAACCCTGTCATTGTCTTTTTCTGCTAATGTCTATTTTTATTGAAATGCAGATATGTAGCATGTCTTACCTTAAGTGTTCAGATAGAGAATGCAATGTAACCATGTAGTTAGCATTTTACACAAGGTTTGGTTTAGGAGAAATACGCATATGTAGCATGTCTTAGATGAAATGGCAAGATACAGATTTATATATAAATTTAATTTTTTTATTTTATCTTTCTGACAACTTTTAATATGGATTATGGTTTTTAAAAAATATATTTATACAACAATATACTAGTTTAAGTATTCTGTTTGAATTATGTTCTGTTCTAAATTTATAGGTGATTCTGGGTACATGAGCCGGCCTTGGCTCATTACCCCCTTGCGTAGCCCAACTGATGTGTCTGAGGAGCGCTACAATAGGGCTCATAAGAGAACCAGGGCGGTGGTTGAAAGGATGTTCGGGCTCCTGAAGATGAGATTCAGGTGCCTGGACCGTTCTGGAGGAGCACTCCAGTACAACCCAAAGAAGGTGGCTAAGATCGTTGTAGCCTGTAGCGTCCTGCATAATATTGCACAGCGGGCTGGGATGCTGCAGGCCGTCCCGGTGGACAGAGACCTCCTCAGAGATGAGGAGGATGATCCTGTTCTAGAGGGGGAATTCCAGGACGAGGGACTTGATGTCAGAGCAGACGTCATCAACCGCCACTTTAGACGGTAAATAATAGAAGTTACACTGGAGTATTTTCAATAGATGTGAACTCTAGGGAAATAACAAGTAGAGAATTGTGCAAACATGTTAGTATTGATCAAATGTTAGAATAATCTTTATTTCTCATAATATAGGTGATGCTCTGGGCATTGGGTCCTATAGCGAGTCTTTGCCACCTGGTTTTTAAAGAGGACATCAGATGGTAAGTAGAAATGTATGGACTGTTGCTGGCATGATTTGTACACAAATACATCATATGGCATACATTTTAAAAAATATAACTTTGTTTACACATTACTTAAAATGTACATAATCAGAAAGGGATACTCTAGAATGACTATGGTTCAATGTCACACAGAGGTTTGTTCTGCTCAATATGACTCATCTTCACACTTGATAGAAAATAACACAGGTTCATACACAGGCTTAGTAAGCTAGTGATAGATATTTATTATGAAATGGGGGGTGGGAGAGGGGTACAGAACTGATTCACACACTTGTATGAAATCTTTATATATAATTTCTTACATTAGGGAGATGACTTAATCTAAAGACTGAAAGGGAACAATTTGAAGCCTGACAGTGAAGATTTCCAAGACTGACAGTGGGGAAAAAGCCAAGATTGAAATTGAAGTATACCAATGGGATCATGTCTGGCATTATATTTCAATTCTGCTGACCTTGAAAACCATACAAATACATGTTCACATGGTAAGTGCAAACTATTTGATAGAATAAGGCTGTGGAGACATCCTATTGGAGACACTTAGATGATTTTCTATTTTGTAGATGGTATTTCCCAGTCCTCTATTTAATGAACTGATGAATAATACACCTATTGAAGATCAACTGTTTACCCCTGAATTGACTTTCAAAGACCATGCATTGTCCAGGTTGGTGTACCAATGCATGCTAGTGAAGACTGTAGAATATTAGTAGCTTACATACATTAGTCATATTTAGTTCTTAATTAGATATTTAGGGATCACAATCAGACACTTAGATGATTGTACTTTTTTAGATGGTATTTCCCAGTCCTCTATTTAATGAACTGATGAATAAGACACCTATTGAAGATCAACTGTTTACCCCTGAATTGACTTTCAAAGACCATGCATTGTCCAGGTTGGTGTACCAATGCATGCTAGTGAAGACTGTAGAATATTAGTAGCTTACATACATTAGTCATATTTAGTTCTTAATTAGATATTTAGGGATCACAATCAGACACTTAGATGATTGTACTTTTTTAGATGGTATTTCCCAGTCCTCTATTTAATGAACTGATGAATAAGACACCTATTGAAGATCAACTGTTTACCCCTGAATTGACTTTCAAAGACCATGCATTGTCCAGGTTGGTGTACCAATGCATGCTAGTGAAGACTGTAGAATATTAGTAGCTTACATACATTAGTCATATTTAGTTCTTAATTAGATATTTAGGGATCACAATCAGACACTTAGATGATTGTACTTTTTTAGATGGTATTTCCCAGTCCTCTATTTAATGAACTGATGAATAAGACACCTATTGAAGATCAACTGTTTACCCCTGAATTGACTTTCAAAGACCATGCATTGTCCAGGTTGGTGTACCAATGCATGCTAGTGAAGACTGTAGAATATTAGTAGCTTACATACATTAGTCATATTTAGTTCTTAATTAGATATTTAGGGATCACAATCAGACACTTAGATGATTGTACTTTTTTAGATGGTATTTCCCAGTCCTCTATTTAATGAACTGATGAATAAGACACCTATTGAAGATCAACTGTTTACCCCTGAATTGACTTTCAAAGACCATGCATTGTCCAGGTTGGTGTACCAATGCATGCTAGTGAAGACTGTAGAATATTAGTAGCTTACATACATTAGTCATATTTAGTTCTTAATGAGATATTTAGGGATCACAATCAGAAAAAGGAATACATATTATAGTTGATATAGAGGTATTTGAATGGACATGAAATATTACATTTATGTTCAGCATACATATATTGTTTACATGTGATATACATTATTATGTATAATTTTAATTTTTGATATTTAAATATAATTTTTAATCAACAATATAATGGTGTATGTATTTCATTAATTTAAAATCAATGTAATGATTATCTTTAAAAAATGTTGATCAAAGTTAGAGCATAGACACCATATGATTTTAAATGTATTTTATGAATATTTTACAACGTGTGTATTAACTTTGTTCAATTTTTATTATTTGTCATTTCAGATTGGCATCTGATGACTTCCTGGAATATTTAATTATTTTCAATTAAATATATGTTTATTTTTAACAGATTCTAATATATATCAATATAATCTGTAAATAAATAAAACTTGGACTCCCATGACTGGTAGTTGGCTATTTGACAAGCACATGCATAAGAGAAAATAATGCATTAATAGTAGAAAATAAAAATCTTCAGAGAATATTAAAATATATCTTTTAACATTAATTGGGGAGTCAGATTCTTCAATGCTTTTATATTTAAAAAGTATATATTAAAATATTTAGGATATGTATTAATATTATGATTGTTTTAACATTTAATAAGGTGAAGTGGTTCAATTACATGAAAGTGACAGTGTTGTTGAATGTAAAAAGAATTGTATAAGATCATGTATCTTCCTTAGGTATCTCAAAACATTATTAGAAAATATTTTACAATTATTACATTTATAAATGGTAGGTCATTTAACTTGATATTTTTAAAAAATTAGTTATTGGATGCCAGGTTAATCTATGTAATTTTCTAGTGGAGTCATTTAACTATACTTAGTAATATTATGTATTTATTACAATCTTACCTCTTGGGTTAGACATCAAATATCTATATAGAATGTAATTTCCCCTTTAGTTTATTTTGTCAATGTTAAATCAAAATACAATATGTTTGGGTCCTTAAAGGGGTCATTCAAAATGTATATTTTGTATACATTGTAACAAATATCATACAAGAATTTAAACATATTTAGAATGTACTATAGAATTACATTCAGTCTTTAAATATACTTGTTAAAATACAAATAAATGCACATATCTTAGTCAATGATATAAGGCATCTATATGCAAACAACAATCAGCATCAAAATAGCCTATGTAGAGATGTATTTAATCCACGAATATATATATAATTACAATATAATGATTGAATAACAAAACATATTAAGTTGGTCAAATATAAGATTATTATACAAAATGCATACATAACATATAGCTTAATGTCCCTCTACGCTGAAGGCTAAAAAAGACCTCATTTAATAAATATATTTCAGTCAGTGTGTAAAACAATCTAGAAGTTAATCTAAATTTGCTTTACTCATATGTTAGACTCATTTAGCAAAAGGAAGGTGCCTAGGTTTATGATATATTAAGCATTATTGTGAAATGTTTATTTAAAGGGACATGAACTCAAAATATACTTAAAGGTAGCCATTTAAAAAAACAATGATTTATACATTCTGAATGAGTATTCTATTTTAATCAACTTTAAAACTTGTCTCATATTATGAATGCTCATTGTGATGTTGCTATCATTACTTTAGAAATAAGGCAGTAAATAGCTAATTTATTTGCTTCAGTACTCTGGACAGAACTTGATTGTTTGGAATAATTGATGCAACAATCGTCAAGGACAACCCAGGTTTTTATTAAACAATTGTCCGTAATATAAAATATCATTATTGATTTGCAAAGAAACATAACAAGATAACTTAACATTTGATAATCGTATTAAATAATAAAGTTGATTAACATTTCATGCTCAATCACCAATGGTAAATTTGTTTGGACAGTGTCCCTTTAAGAGATTTAAAGAGTGTATTTACTTCTCTTCCTATCTTGACATACTTTGCTTGAAAAGCATATCGAGATAGGCTCAGTAGATGAAGATTGGTGGATGCACAGAGATGCCTTATGTGATTGTCTCAACCATGTGCATTTAAATTTCTTCTGTTGAGGATATATAAATACTAAGAGAAAATGATTTACAGTTTAAAGTCTAAACAATCTTCTATCTCTACAGATCATTTGATACAATTGTTTGTTTGTAATGTCTCTTTAAAACTAAATACGCCATTGCACAATAACATATATGAGCACTTCAGAGAAATACAAGCTCGAGGTTTATTTGCGAATAACAAAGCTGTAGTTTAACATTTATAAACAGATTATCCAAGTTACTGACATTCTAACCGGAATTTTAACATTAATAAATATTGCGTGGGAAACGCATCTTCAAACACCAGATTAGCATATTTAAACATTAGTGTAATGTCACGCAATAGCACACAATCAATGTGCATTATAAATACATTTAATAGAGCAATGTCAATACTTCACAATCAATTTATTTAAAGAACAATAAAGACATACAATATTAAATGTGTATTTGTATTAAAGAAACAGACCGTTATTAAACCGAGAAATGTCTACAACATTAATAATGTGACAGGATTAGATTTTAAAGAGTATTTAATCATTAATATTTCACGGATCCCGGATATTAAATCTGCGTCACACATATCCGCATGACAGGCCCATGAGTTACAAATAAGTCTACATGAAAAATGAATTTACAGCACCACCAAGCGGTATGTGTAAGGAAGTTACTAAGATATGAAACATTAAGGAACGGCCAATCAGAGTTCATCACACAAACACAACTTGAGTCAGGATGGTCTCACAGACATTATAACAATATTTCAAACTTTTATCCAATCAGATGTACAGATAAATTGTCCCATGGTGCATCTCATGTTTACTTCACCATATAAAAGTCCATTACACGTTGCCATCTTTGTCAGTTCTCTAATGCCTGCAGGCAGTTTATATTATTATAATATATTTATTGGACAACCCAGCAGGCATGTCAGTTCCCAGGTTCACCAAGGAGGAGAGCGCTGCACTGGTCCACGCCGTCAAGGACTTTTATCCCCAGCTGTTTGGGAACAAGAGGAGCTCGACAGATGCGCCTGTTAAGAAGGCCCTCTGGGAGTCTATCACCAATGCGGTTAGATTGGTGTGTGACGTCCAGAGGACCCAGGATCAGATCATGAGGAGATTCGGAGATATGAGGTTGCGTTTATCGAAAAAAGTCAACCTCATAAGGGACTGGGTACAAGCCCGTAAAAGAGGGGGCCAAAGAAAGGCCCCGCGGAAACTGTACCTACTCCCTTATGAGGTGACTTTATGCGAGCTCCTCAATCTCCGGGTCCCCAAAAGATTTAGATCCTCGCCATCCTCGGCCTCCTCTTCTTCCCTCCCAGCTGCGGGATCTGAAAGTCCTGACGCGGGGGACAGGGCAGATGCTTCTCCGTCCGGTGGCCTGGGAGGAGCCGATAGAGAATCTGAACCAGGTAATTATCCAACTTCATATAATATTTATAATTTTAAAAATCAAAAATGTGTATTTAGTCAGATACTAAACCTATACAGATCTCACAACATACACTACATATGATGTTTAGATATCTGATTTTAGATTATTGACACATGAAATAGGAATGATGTTTCTTGCGCTCTACAGAATATGCGTCACAGAGCGGAAATGTAATTTCGCATCCACGTTAACATGGGTTTGCGGAAAGTGGCATTGCTTTATACATGTTGTTCAAATGACGGATGCGTAATTCCGCTTGGAATCATTGCGCAATGATCGCGAAAATGGCATTTCTCATCCACGTTAACATGGGTTTGCGGAAAGTGGCATTGCTTTATACATGTTGTTCAAATGACGGATGCGTAATTCCGCTTGGAATCATTGCGCAATGATCGCGAAAATGGCATTTCTCATCCACGTTAACATGGGTTTGCGGAAAGTGGCATTGCTTTATACATGTTGTTCAAATGACGGATGCGTAATTCCGCTTGGAATCATTGCGCAATGATCGCGAAAATGGCATTTCTCATCCACGTTAACATGGGTTTGCGGAAAGTGGCATTGCTTTATACATGTTGTTAAAAATTAAATGGAAATTCTTAGATTAGTGAAGAATACAGTATTCTTATTTTAAATATTATATCTAATAAAAAACGAATAATACTAATAAATTATAACATATGGCCATCAATTGATGATTATGTAATAACAAGCAGATATTCTTAAAGATACAGTAAACAACACAACTGATTGAAAATAAGAGTCCAGGATATATTTATCATTAATTTAATTGCGGAAACTATTAACTCATGGGACTACCAAAGGATTAATATTTTTCTATTGATTTGATATTAATGTAAATATTTTAAACATGGCATGATTAGTATTAATGATATGCAATCCTCATTTAATATATTACAGATATGGATGTGGCTGCTGGATCCTCAAGCCAGGGCTTGTCACAGTATGGTATGTCTCATTTTAATTGACATTTGTCTTAGAAACATGGAATGAACATTACATACTAAATACACATTGTTCAATATTTATATGTAATGTCTATTTAATAGATGAAAATTATATAATTATTCGGATATCCTTAAATAACATATTTGATTTTAATTGCATGCTCAATACCATTCATTACATCAACATATGGAGTAGATAATTCATTAACAAACAACAACATTGTGGAATCTATTTAATTTTAGATTAAAGGGATACTGAGCTACAATTATTAATATTGTCTTTCACATACAGTATGCAATATTAATAAACATAAAATATAATACTATCATCATATGTGACATATTCTATTGCTAAATGTAGTTTAAAATAAAGAAAGTACGTTTATGTGCATCTAAATATTTGTTGACCAACCTGGGTTTATATTGATGATTGGTGGATACCTTCAACAAACAATATTTATTGAATCCAATATTCCTTATCTGCCTTTAAGATTAATATCGAACAACATTCTAATTATAATAGGAGTCAATGTTAAATCATTTTTTACATTTTGAACATAGAAATCAATTATTTAAATTAATCATGTCAGTGTCCCTTTAAGACAAAATAGATTCATTCATCTTTACATTATTTTTATTAAAAACTATTGATATATAAATCTAATTATCTGTTGGAGTTACTTTATAGATATCTGCATACTCTAACAGCACCATGATTACATATTTGTAATAATCAAGTTTGTTATGTATTGTGATAAATATGTGTTGTGTCCTAAACAAGATTACTGTACATTGAAAAAATGGGTCGATGTGACACATGTTTGTTTAGATTTGTCAACAGATGCTCCTCAATATGTGGTTTGTGTGTATTCTTGTAACTTCTTAAGGACATATGACGGAATTATTCCGTCATAAAACAATTGAGCTAAGTGAAAGCTGTGTCCTTAAAGGGTTAAGAACATTGATCATTGGGTATATTTAGATATGCAATAGCAGCATCTGAGATGAATTTGATGTCTAATGTAGTCTGACATTAAACATATGTTCAATACAGATATGTTTACAGAATCCCCTTGATTCAATCAAGCATTTTCTGGTGTAATGACTGCTCTATTCTTCACATTTTAAAGTTGATTAATGTTAAAATTCTAGACAGATGTGATTTAGTGATATCCAAAATGTGTTTAATAATATATATCTATATCATTCATAGAGAGAGTTGGTGTGGGAAGCCCACAGGAATCCAGCAGTGACATAGAGCCGCCTTTGCGGTCTCCTGGTAAGTCCATTGACTCATTTATATGTAATTGAAGGTGTATTGCTAATCAATATTATGATCATGATTCCGATGAAGCATAACATTATAAAAAAACATAGAATTTATCTTCTGTTTATATATTTATTTTTTATATTGAGCGATTAATAATTTCTACTTTATTAGTCTACACATTTGTTATTCATAAGATGTCTAACATATGTTTTTTTCAATTTGTTTTTTTGACAACAGTCATCAAGTGATACACACATGAGAAATCTTTAATGTTCTATGTACTATGCTTTTATGAATTTAACATTAAGACAAACAATACATTAATATTCTGATTTATTGACAATAACAAATCTATTGTCATTTGTATGCTCCATCAAAATGATGTAAATCATAACTTTGTGTGTGTATATCTTTAATGCAACATTGATGTGCGTATTTGAGCAACAGTAACATATGTTATAATATCTGATCTTAAGGTGTACACAACATGTTATGTTTTACAGAGATTGATGTCACATGTGGGATGGAGGAGGAAGAGGCTGCCTTGGAGTCTGATGGTATGTGAAATATATCTATCATGTTTCCAACATAACATAATCAATTTGAAATGCGTTGATTTGATGTCAGGATGTATGAGATGTTAATATATTTCTTTTACATTTTCAGATGGATCCACCACTTCTGGTCATCTGGATTCCGCCCCTGCCCAGTCACAGACCCCTCCCCGTGCACACACCCCTGACCATGGCCACACCTCTGCACACACCCAGAGCCCTTCCCATCACCAAACTCATGACCATGCCCCGACCACTGCCAGCCCTTCCCATATTTCATATCCTGTCCCTCCCAAAAAACGCCCATACACCCCCCTTCGCCGCTCTCCCCGTATTCTGGCCCGTACAGCTGTCCAGACCCAAACTCCCCACTCCCCAGCTGTACGGCCTACCCTGGAGCAGCAGCTCACCACTCCCCAAGCCATTCCCATCCCTCCCCAAGCCAATCCCATCCCTCCCCCCTGTTTAAACCTTCATTGTCCTGGGTGTCAGATTGTCCTTCCCAGGCACAGCTGTAAGTATCATTCTAAATACACTTTATAAGATACTTAAAGGTACAGTGAAGTTAAATTGGTTAAATTGTGATTCAAATCCAGCATGCAATGTTAAGCCAATGTATAATAGAATACTCTTATGAATTATTCGTCATTCTCTTGATATATTTATGGAAAACAACTTATTCCTATAATTAGTTTAAACAATAAAATAAATGTGGCCATCATTTCTTTATTGTTGGATGAATGTATCCATCAACCAGCATGCACAAACAAAGTTCATCAACAAATATTGGCTTCCATAAAAACCAACATTCTTGCATTCAAAATATAGCTTGACAATTAAAACATATAATGAATATGTGTAATTTCTAAAGATTTGTCATGTCATGCTCTATCTGAATCAGTCCATTAAATATTTAGGTTCAGTGTCCCTTTAATTGGATATCACTACATATACCAAACACCACTACTTGGATCCAAAATTTTATGTCCAAATGTGGATACATTATCTCTTGTCTAACCCAGTGGGAATTTAATTTCTTCTGGTTGCTATGTTTACACAGCTTGTCCTCAATGCCAAAATGTTTAAGGATAGGTGTGCCTACCACAGTCTAAATTGAATTTTTAAATTGCTGATGTAAGTACAATGTAAATCCTTTAACAAGATTTGATACACTCAAGCTGTATAAGTGGATCATCTAAAACCAATTAAAGGGGACAACATGTTTGAGTAACATGAGCCTTTAATGATTTCTGTCTGTCTGAATAACCTAATTCATGTGTAAAGAATATATGAAAAATAATTTATGTAAATAATTATTTGTCTTTATGATGACAATGTATGTATTAAAATCTTTTATTCTGTTGTGTAATTATCCTTAATATTTAATTTTATTTTATTTTAGGCTGTGACTCAGCATGGCTCATGCTAGAAGGGATAGCAAGAGTAGAGCAGGCCGTGTTGAGGAACGCAGATGTCCTGAGAGGGATGAACAACACCATGCAGGCCCAGCTCCGGGTTCAGGACTTGACTCTGCGTGAAATTATGCAATTACGTTCAAGGCCTGAATCTGGAGCTGGACATGCACAGGACAATGAAGATGATGACCAGTAAGTGGAGGATCTGGATATGCTCCATGGTGGCAGATAATAATCCTCCGTCCACATGTTGAATTAGTATTTATATTGTTGCCATTTGGCCTTTTTATCAGTTTATTGTTGTGCCTGTTGCACTCTTTTACCTTGTCATGTGTCTCCAATGAGGCTATGCTGGCCCTTGGCAACTCTCTTCATGGACTGTGATGCACTGTGTTACCTTGCCATGTGTCTCCAATGGGGCTATGCTGGCCCTTGGCAACTCTCTTCATGGACTGTGATGCACTGTGTTACCTTGCCATGTGTCTCCAATGGGGCTATGCTGGCCCTTGGCAACTCTCTTCATGGACTGTGATGCACTGTGTTACCTTGCCATGTGTCTCCAATGGGGCTATGCTGGCCCTTGGCAACTCTCTTCATGGACTGTGATGCACTGTGTTACCTTGTCATGTGTCTCCAATGGGGCTATGCTGGCCCTTGGCAACTCTCTTCATGGACTGTGATGCACTGTGTTACCTTGTCATGTGTCTCCAATGGGGCTATGCTGGCCCTTGGCAACTCTCTTCATGGACTGTGATGCACTGTGTTACCTTGCCATGTGTCTCCAATGGGGCTATGCTGGCCCTTGGCAACTCTCTTCATGGACTGTGATGCACTGTGTTACCTTGCCATGTGTCTCCAATGGGGCTATGCTGGCCCTTGGCAACTCTCTTCATGGACTGTGATGCACTGTGTTACCTTGCCATGTGTCTCCAATGGGGCTATGCTGGCCCTTGGCAACTCTCTTCATGGACTGTGATGCACTGTGTTACCTTGTCATATGGCTCATATATTCCTTATTTTTACAAGATTATTTATAAACGTTGTGTATGTTTTCTTACATACTAATAAAATACATTTTATTTCACAAATCTTTGTCCTCATTCTTCCTGTTATTTTTTGAAAGCTCTAGTTTATGTTGTTTATCCTTAAAGGGACCTAACAAATATATTTGTTATAATGAAATCATATATGTAAGACAATAGTAAATGACTTTAAGATTAACATCTCCAATGTAATCTTATTATTTGTGTTTATATTATTTTCTCTTAGCTCTATCATTGCCTGATTATGATTAGCAGAGTAATTTCTTTATATATGTATATATATTTTTGTATTTGTGTATATATGTATATTTAAATGTTCAGATCCATGTGTGTATTTATAAACTCTGCATGAATTGATGCACCTTTACCAAATGATCTGAGTATTGATACAATGATATAATCCCTGTAAAGTGTTCATTTTATTTAAATAGTATTGACTATGTGTATGCTCTTTTTAAAAACAAAATAATGTCCCTTTAAGTGATGTTGATCACTATTGTAAATGAATGTATTTCCATTTGTAAAGCGTTTTTGTCCTTTTTACAAGAACAAGGACATATAGTTTTATTAATAAACAATCTTATTGTAATGTTGACAGCACCTGTATTTCATTTTCAAATCTATATTATTGTCAAAGTGTAACCAAATCAATCTCTGTGTGTAATGCAAATAATGTAGATGATGAATATTAGTTAACTAATATGTTAACAAAATACATCTCCTCCCATATATGGCTATAGGTAGGCTGACAATAATTAAACTTGAATAAATGACACGTTTAATCAATACATGTATAACTATTGTTATTCAACAACAATCCAAACATATCTTAAAACATCAATGGCATATGTATTTCTCATGTGTATCTTTTAAATGTTAAAGATATACACCATAGCTATAGTTCAAGGGACAGTCAAGTCCGAAAAGATGATTCATGATTTGGTGACATTCCTAGATAGCAATCTACACACATACTAGTTCCTAAAATATAAATACGTTTCTTAGTGATATGCCAAGATGTCACTGAGTCCTTGTATTGTCTGCGTTTTTTCAGCGATCTCGGATGCGCCATGTTGCTTAAGACGTCACCTGCCAGGCTGTCCAATGATTCCTTGTATTGACTGACGTTCTTACGTGATCAGGAATATGCCTTTTATTGTATTGCGTTTTGACGCGATCAAGGATGCGCCTTTTTTTTTTGTGCGTTCTTACGTGATCAATAATGTGCCTTTCATTGGATGGCGTTCTTACGTGATCAAGGAAGCGCCATGTTAAGACGGAACATGTAAAGGTAAAAAAACGTGTGATTGGATTGCGTAGTCCCGCAATATTTGTGCACGTTAAAAACGTTTGTGACTGCATGCAATTTTACAAAGCTTGCGAATATGTATTATTTGCATCATGTTACATTGTTGACCCGTAGCTGATAAAGACCAACACATTCTCTTTTGCTGGATGTCTGGTTGAATCAACGAACGAAAGCAAAATGTTTTCATGCATAGGATATTTATAGGCAAGTGCAAATCTCTCCAGTCCATGTTTAATATGTTTGTCAACAATGTTCCTTTTTCTGAAAAATTACTGTTGTGTTTAATGTTGAACATATCTAATTAATAAATATGCGCTATTGTGTTTGAATAAAGTAATCAATATGCATTTATCATATGCTAAATATATGATGCCGACTTCTTCTAAATGTAATTTCGTTGTATATTTTATGAAAGGTTCATTAGACACTCACATTATAAATAAAAATATTTGATTTTGTCTCTAGTTAGATAGTCCATTGTTTAACCAATCGGTTTATTTTGTCTTGTGTTGTAAGAAAATGTAAGTAATTTTCTTACTCCTCGCAAAGCCAATGAGTTTCATGTGAGTACCATCTCCAGCTTTGTCCAGTTTGTGTAAAGGGTCTTTTCATATGTTAATGATGGGGTATTGTGTTGTTTTACGGTTGTAATGGTGGTTCATCTATATTTTCAATATAGCTAACCCTATTTTATTTGCAAGTGTTTGAAGCTTTTTAATATTGATATCAGTATATGTTAATCTTGTTGTTTGTAGTAGTGTCTATTACATACAGTTATGTAAAAAATATAGGATACTGTCCCTTGAATGCAAATGTTGTTTTTTGTATCATGTATGAGATCCACATAGTTTAATCTTCAAATATATTTTTGTTAGCATATTTCCCCCCCCCCCCACTCCTAAAAGGACTTTAAACCATATTCATTGTTAAAATAAAAATATTTACAATAAAATATTAACACAATAATGTCTCTTAAAGAAAATAGACTTTATTTAACACGTCAATATAAATGTTATTTAAAAAAAATTTTTTTGACAAAGTACATGTAGATATACCAACAAGCTTAAAATATGTGTTAGCATATGTAATGTTGTTAAAGGGACAGTTTAGAAAAAATTTTTTTTTTAAATTATTCAAAAAGTCAATTCTGTAATATCAAGGATATCAAATGTTTCTCAACAATTGAACATTTGTCTGGGTTTATTTAAATTTGCTCTCTAAACCTATGAGGTTGGTGTGCTCATTTCTTAAATCTTGAAGAGTGCTTGTAATCATTATACAATTTGAGCACTAGAGGGCATTTGGATAGCATTTGTATATGTAAAACCTTGTGCTCATACAGCATATTATTGACCATGTATTGATCATTGATATCTAAAATGTTGTTATGTCAGAACAACAAATAAGTGGTCATTTTTCATAGTCATAGATACAAGGGTAAGCACATAAGTCACACATGTATTTCTCCATGTTTTCTTGTTTCAAACTTTATAATGCGTAATACAGTGTTTTCTTTGTAATCAATAATTTTCTGACTGTCCCTTTAAGCTGTGTTATTGGCATTCAAACAGTAATATGCCATCATGGATAATTGTTATGGTAATTTAGTTAGCGATTCGGGAAACAGTTTGGACATCACATCACAGAAACCAATCAATATCATGAACAAGGATAGGTATGTGATGATGTGGTTTTCACACACTTATAACCCACACTCTGCAAAGAATCTTCCTCCATGGACCCGGTCCCATAGAAGTCGATTATATACAGAGTGTGGTCCACAAGTGTATGAAAACCACATCATCACATACCTATCCATTACACAAAAAAAATATTTGAAGATGGAAAAAAATACTTACTTCCTCTTCCTTCCCCTCTTCCCACGGGGCTGAGGCTCTGGGAGAGGCAACTGCCGACTCCGAAGAGTCCTCCTTGGAGCTGTTGTGGGAGGAGTGGAAGGAAGAGTACTGGGACGACCAAGGTGAGGAGTAGATGGCTGAGGAGGAGGAGAAGATGGATGAGGAGGAGAAGATGGCTGAGGAGGAGGAGGAGTAGATGGCTGAGGAGGAGGAGGAGTAGATGGCTGAGGAGGAGGATGAGATGGGCCGGCAGGAGGAGATGGCCCAGCAGCAAGAGGCCCAGCAACAAGAGGCCCAGCAACAGGAGGTAGACCAGCATGCGCCTCCCGGAAAAATGTGAACATTTCCTGATGAAGATTAAACACTCTTGTTTGTCCTTCTTGTATTCTATTCAGTATATTGATTATTTCATTTTGGCCTTGAATTATTTGATTCTGCCCATCAAGTATTCTGCGTCGTCCTTCTATGTTTTCTATCCGGGAGGTACGCATCTGGTCTATGTACTCCAGTAGAACCCGCACCTCCGCTATTTCTTCTTGTTGTGCCTGTTGAACCCGTGCACGGCGGGGTGCCCGTGCACGGCGGAGTGCGGGTCTTTGAGGGACCTCTGGTTCCGCGGGTTCCGCGGGTTCAGCGGGATCCTCCTGTGCTTCCGGGGCCTCTTCATCATCTCCCGTGCGCTGTTCGTCACGGGGGGCCTCTTCCCTCCGAAGTGGGAATTCCTCACCACCACTCTCATCCCGGGGAGATGCAGGAGGCTGTGCTGCCTCGTCCCCAGACTCTGTATATAAATAAAAAAATAAAAAAAATATATATATATATTAGCATATTTGCAAATCAAGGTTTAAATGACTTAGCTTACGATACAATTACAAATGCAGAATCATTAATCCACTTTGAAATCTAACAAACAATCAATACGATTTCCGCTTTTTCTAAACCGTGTTTGTGATATCTGGTCAATGTGAATGTTTTTGCGTTTGTTTTCAGTCTGTTTAAATGCACACCTAACCTATAGCCTAGATACTGATGTAACCGCAAAGTAATAGAATGCGTGTAAACAGCGTAATAGCATTAATCTGATCCTTAACACATGAAACCCAATGTTTTATCTTTCATGATTTAGAAGCATACATTTAGTATCAACTTTCGAATGTACTTTTCTTATCTAATTAGCTTCATTCTCTGGATATTCTTTGCTGAAAAGCATATCTAAATATGCTTATAAGATGCTGATTGTTAGCTGAATATAGCTGCCTCCTGTGATTGTTTCACCGTGTGCATGGCTATTTCTTCATTAAAATATATCTCAAGAATGAATCAAATTAGGTAATATAAGTACATTTGAATGTTTTGTCAAATTGTATTCGCTACCTCAATCATGAAAGTAAATGTTTGCGTATAGTGTCCATTGAAATACATTCGTATGTGAAATTATTGTTCAATGAGCTTACCGTCAGATGAGAGTGGCAGGTTCCCGGTATCGATTCCTCCGATACCGACTACTTCCACCTCGGAGATGCTGGGCCGCAACATTTCCTCCCATCTGCAGTACTCCATTTCAAGGGCAGGGCCGCCACCGGTCCCTGCGGCATGTCGGGCCTCCAGGCTTAACTTTTTTTTAAGTTCAAGTTTACAGTCCCGGTACCGATGTTTGATAGAATCCATATCCCGGTTCCGGCCACCCACTGCATTGACTGCATTCCTAATCTCGTTCCAGAGCCTCCTCCTGTCTGTCGGGGTAGTCTTCTGGTGCTGCAGCATCCTATGCCTGGCCATATAGGCCTCTACGAGGGCCTCCTTCTCCTCCATCGTAAACCTCGCCTCCCTAGTCGCCTTGGCCTTCCCCTGTGACGATGCCCTCTGTTTCCCGGACTGTGAAGCCCTACTCTGACCGCCACTGGGCCCAGCCACTTGGTCATCTTGAACCAAGTGGCTGGGTCCACCCACCGCTTCCACCCCCGCTTCCTGCCCCCCTTCCTGCCCTGTTCCTCTCCCCCTCCCTCTACTCCCCCCTCTACCTGTCCCCTGCCTGGCCTCCATCTCCTCCCTAAACTAAACCCCAAATAATCAAACAAAAAGTGAGTGTGATGAAATGAAAGGGGGTCAAAATAAAGAACTAAAAAGACAAAAAAGGTGCTTAAAGTGTGAGGGATGTAAACAAAACAAAGAGGGTAAGGAGTATTTAAATAAACGAAAAGAATAAGACTAAAAGGAGGATATGTAAACTAAATGTAACTAGGGGATGGGGATGGGATGGGTATGGGGTATGGGATAAGAGTAAATGGGATGAAAGGGAATGGGACTACAAGGAATGGGGTATGGAGTGTAGTATGAGGGGGTAGGGGGTATGGAGTGTATGTAGTGTTATTGATAAGTGTATGTATGTATTGAATGTGTTTGCGTGTAAATGTGTTAAGTGTACAGATAAATCACTCGCTCGCTAACTCACACTACTTCTAATTCTCAATAACAAACACTCCCACTAACGCTCACTAACTACCACTAACTGACGCTCACACTAACAACTATCACTAATAACTCCCACTAACTCACTCACGCTCCCACTAACAGACTCTCTCCCACTCCCACTAACTCCCACTAACTCACTCACTCTCTCACGCTAACACTACCAACTGACTCTCTCACGCTAACACTACCAACTGACTCTCTCACGCTAACACTACCAACTGACTCTCTCACGCTAACACTAACTCACTCTCAAAAATTCTCAAACTCTCTATTCTTAAATCTCCAAAGACCCACCAGCAACACAGTCAAAGAAGCCATGCTTGTGTGGTGCTTATATACCCTGTGTAAATGTTTAATGATGTCCCAATTTCCATTGTAATTAGTGTTCAGGTGTGCTTTATTAGCAATTAATATTATTGCAATGTGTATTAGGTGTGTGAATTTGCGCATGCTCATTTAGAGTTGGTATTTGTGGAATGTGTAGAATGCGATGATGTCATAGTGTTCGTTTTCGCTTTCATTGTCCAAAAGTATTCTTTTTAAATGTGAATTTGCGATGGTGTGTTCTTCGTGAAGTGTTGTATATGTATGTTTTTCATAATATATAATGATATTGAATGCGATTTTGTTTCTAGTGTATGTATATATTTTTTAATCCTTGTTGTTATTGTGCGATTTTCCGCATCTTAAAGTATATGCGTATTCCCCGTATAAATAGTATTAAAACTTCCCCCGCTTGTGAATGTGTAATGCTTGTGTGCTTTGTTGATTGATTGTTGTTGTGACATTTGCGGCGTGTTATTGTTGTGCATGATGTGGTATGCGTCATATGACCGAGCTGTGCGTATTCTCGCGAGATCGAGTGTTAGGTGAAAAAAGGCAATTTATTTGATTTCCCATTGATCTCTATGGGAGACTGTCTAACGCGGGCAGGATTACGCGTGTGACATACACGCGTTAGGAGCATCGTTAGATGGTCTTATATTAACTCTAAATACCGGAGTCAAACAATGACGTGCGTTAGACATAAACACGCGTGGCGTTAACAGCCCATCTACCGCCGAACTCTAAATCTAGCCGTTAGTGTTTTAGTTAGTTGGTGATGTTGGTGTACAGCAGTTAAGGGTTAATAGGTTTAGTTAGTGTCAGCGATGTTGGGGAACTGCGGTTTAGGGGTTAATAGGTTTTGTTAGTGTCGGCGATGTCGGGGAACTGCGGTTTAGTGGTTAATAAGTTATTAGTGTCGGCGATGTCAGGGAACTGTGGTTTAGGGGTTAACAGGTTTAGTTAGTGTCTGCAATGTCGGAACTGTGTTTTAGGGGTTAATAGGTTAATTTAGTGTTTTAGTTAGTGTCAGCGATGTCGGGGAACTGCGGTTTAGGAGTTAATAGGCTTAGTTAATGTCGGTGATGTTGTGGAATGGCGGTTTAGGGGTTAATAGATTTAGTTAGTGTCGGCGATGTGGGGGCAGCGGTTTAGGGGTTAATAGGTTTATTTAGTGTTTTAGTTAGTGTTGGCGATGTTGGTGTACAGTGGTTTAGGGGTTAATAGGCTTAGTTAGTGTCGGCAATGTCGGGGAACTGCGGTTTAGCGGTTAATAGGTTTAGTTAGTGTCGGCGATGTCCGGAGAACTGTGGTTTAGGGGTTAATAGGTTTAGTTCATGTTGGCGATGTTGGGGAACTGCGGTTTAGGGGTTAATAGGTTTAGTTAGTGTCAGCAATGTCGGGGAACTGAGGTTTAGGGTTTAATTGGTTTAGTTAATGTCGGCGATGTCAGGGAATGGCGGTTTAGGGGTTAATAGGTTCCGTTAGTGTCGGCGATGTTGGGGAACTGCGGTTTAGGGGTTAATAGGTTTATTTAGTTTTTTAGTTAGTGTCGGCAATGTCAGGGATTTGCGGTTTAGGGGTTAATAGGTTTAGTTAGTGTTGGTGATGTTGGGGAACTGAGGTTTAGGGTTAATAGGTTTATTTAGTGTTTTAGTTAGTGTTGGCGATGTCAGGGAACTGCGGTTTAGGGGTTAATAGGTTTAGTTAGTGTCGGCGATGTTGGGGAACTGCGGTTTAGGAGTTAATAGGTTTAGTTAGTGTCGGCGATGTCGGGGAACGGCGGTTTAGGGTTAATATTATTATTATTTATTATTATTATTATCATTTATTTATAAAGCGCCAACAGATTACGCAGTGCTATACAAAGAATAAAAAATAAACTTGAGACCCCCAGTGCAATAGCTCCTTAAAAACAATTTACCCCTTAGTCACCATGATTCAAAACCCTTAAACTCATTCTCAATCATGTCTCCTAACAGCCATGCACCCCAAACCCCCAATGCAATTAACCCCTTTGTTTCACAATAACTAACGGATATCAGGCTACTTAATACAACCTATGTACTGTGAACCTATAAGAATATGATTGTATCTTATAAATATGTCTATAAATGGCTACTGTCTTCTATTGACGCCTCAAAAGTGCACTGTGATCTTAGGCCCGGCCTAAAATCATAGTGCACTTTTGAGGCGTCAATAGAAGCCGGTAGCCATTTATAGACATATTTATATGATACAATCATATACTTATCATGGTCTATTGTTTAAGAAAATGAGTAACTCACGATAGGTAGGTAAAATTAATTTGGTTAAGACAAGTCCAAAAAGTTTCTAATTAGTTTCCAATTCCAAATAAGAGGTTAAGACATGGAGCTCCTTGCAGATGCGTGATGCGACCTCACAGTTCAGCAGCTAACTCCGCCCCCAGCATGCAGCATTACATAACAATTCATTATTTTATTTATTATTTTTAAAGCGTATGTTCATATCAATATTTTTTGAGGGGGCACTATTCTATTTGGGTGGGCATTGCCCCCCAATGCCCCCCTAGGAGCCGACCCCGAGTGTCGCCGATGTCAGGGAACTGCAGTTTAGAGGTTAATAGGTTTAGTTAGTGTAGGCAATGTCGGGGGAACTGCGGTTTAGGGGTTAATAGGTTTATTTAGTGTTTTAGTTAGTGTCAGCGATGTCGGGGAACTGCGGTTTAGGGGTTAATAAGTTTAGTTAGTGACGGCGATGTCTGGAAACTGCGGTTTAGGGGTTAATAGGTTTAGTTAGTGTTTGTGATGCGGGGGACTGCGGTTTAGGGGTTAATAGCTTTATTTAGTGTCGGCGAAGTGGGTGGCGACAGCAGGTTTAGATAATTTTGTTTCGGCAATCAGAGGCATATTAGTTATGTTAAGTTAAATAATTTTTTCAGATCCTTTCATTTTTTCTGGTCCATTCTTTATTCATATGCATTATTCTATTCTAAACTTTGGAATAGAATAATGAATATGAATAAAGAATGGATCCGAAATAACCCACGGATCAGAAAAAACGATTTAACTTAACATAACTAATTTGCCGAAACATTTTTTTTTTTAAACATAACTAAAATAATTTGCCGAAACTAAATTATTTATTTAACTAATGAAAACAAAACAAAACAAATTTTTTAGTGTTGCACATGTCTAATTAAGGACTTTTCAAGTAAAGGTAGAACTTTGGGTGTTTATTTAACAGAAAGAAAGGGGAATAATATTTCCTGGGTAGCAATGTCGCGAACGTAAAAATTTCGGTTTGCGAACTGCGGACTCGAACTTCCGCTATTGTTCGCGAACCGGCGAACCATGCGAACCGCCATTGACTTCAATAGGCAGGCGAACTTTAAAACCCAAAAGGACTCTTTCTGGCCACAATAGTGATGGAAAAGTTGTTTCAAGGGTACTAACACCTCGACTGTGGCATGCTGGAGGGGGATCCATGGCAAAACTCCCATGGAAAATTACATAGTTGATGCAGAGTCTGGTTTTAACCCATAAACGGCCTAAATCACCTAACATTCCTAAATTGTTTGGAATAACGGGCTTTAAAACATCAGGTATGATGTTGTATCGATCAAGTAGTGTAAGGGTTACGCCCGCTTCACAGTGACAGACCAAACTCTCCATGTAACGCACCGCAAACAACCGCAAACAGTCCATTTGCACAACCACGAGATAGATAGATTTGATAGATAGATACATAGATTACATAGCTCAATAGATGCAATATACATATGATAGATACAAGTTACATAGATTAATAGATGCAATATACATTTGATAGATACAAATTACATAGATCAAAAGATGCAATATACATTTGATAGATACGAATTACATAGATCAATAGATGCAATATACATTTGATAGATACGATTGATAGATAGATTCGATAGATAAATAGATAGATTTGAAAGTTATATAATTTCCCTGACAGAGTATAACAATAAGACATGCGGTCTGGGACCCGTGGTGTATTAAGTAGTACTATTATTAGCAGTTTACTACTACCTGTTACTCCCCCTATCGGGGGAAGTCTATATGACCTGCATTTTTGGAACAGGGAGATGGAAGAAGATGATTGGTCTGTCCTCCTACTTCAAATTTGTCCTACACACAAGTGGCTGTCTCAAAACAGTCCGGCCATGAGATAGATTTGATAGATAGATATACATAGATTGATAGTTAGATAGAATCGATAGAAGATAAATAGATAGATTTGATAGATATATAATTACCCTGAAAAAGTATAATAATAAAACATGCGGTTGGGACCCATGGTAACTCGGTTGTGTTAAGTAGTACTATTGTTAGCACTTTAATCCCTGTTACTCCCCCTATCGGGGGGAGGTCTATATGGCATGCATGATTACCCTGACAAATTTAAACTAATGTTAAGCAGATATGAGTGGTGGCTGCTGGCACAGCAATTAACCACAGTGTATGCTGTGTAAGCCTGACACACAGGCCTGATAGAAAATGAAATTAGATTACACTAGCAAAATGATTTAAAAGTTTTTTTTTTTTAATTTAAAATAATGTTAAGCAGATATGAGTGGTGGCTGCTGGCACAGCAATTAACCACAGTGTATGCTGTGTAAACCTGACACACAGGCCTGATAGAAAATGAAATTAGATTACACTGGCAAAATGATTTAAAAGTTTTTTTTTTTAATTTAAAATAATGTTAAGCAGATATGAGTGGTAGCTGCTGGCACAGCAATTAACCACAGTGTATGCTGTGTAAGCCTGACACACAGGCCTGATAGAAAATGAAATTAGATTACACTAGCAAAAATATTTAAAAGTTTTTTTTAAAAATTTAAAATAATGTTAAGCAGATATGAGTGGTGGCTGCTGGCACAGCAATTAACCACAGTGTATGCTGTGTAGGCCTGACACACAGCCTGATAGAAAATTAAATTAGATTACACTAGCAAAATGATTTAAAAGTTTTGTTGTTTAAATTTACACTAATGTTAAGCAGATATCAGTGGTGGCACTAATCACAGTATATGCTGTGAGCCTCACACACAGGCTGAAAGCCAGGCAAATGCAAATAAAATTACAAAAAAAAAAAAAAAACAACAACTGAAGTTCTAGCCCTAAAAAGGGCTTTTTGGGGTGCTGTCCTTACAGCAGAGATTAGATGAGTCCTTCAGGACTGTAGTGGACACTAATTACACTAGCCTAGCTATCTATTTCCCTATAATGTCAGCAGCAGCAACACTAAAGCTCCTCTCACTAAGAAAGCAAGATCGTAATGAATCTAAAATGGCTGCTGCCAAGGAGCTGGGAGGGTCTGTGAGGGAGTGTCTGCTGCTGATTGGCTCAAATGTGTCAGAAGGCTGTGAGATACAGGGTCAAAGTTTCCTCAATGATGACAAATAGGGGGCGGATTGAACATCGCATATGTTCGCCCGCATCGGCGAATGGGAACAAGCTATGTTCGCCGGGAACTGTTCTCCGGCAAACAGTTCGCGACATCACTATTCCTGGGCTGAGTGTTTGTATGCTCTCAAAACCGATTGTGAGAAGTAGGAGGTGGTAAATGGAGTGCTATATGAAGCTACTACAAACTAATGGGGAGTGTATATAAATATGTCGAAAAGGATGAATGTACCAAATATATGTAAAAAATATATTGTATTTATTCTTAAGTAAAAACGTGTATAGACAAAAAAAATCATAAAAGGTATATCTGTATCACATAAGTAATGTATATATTGTTGAACAATCCGTATTAATAAGGTTGGCCAACCTAAGATGTAAAAAGGTACTCTAGCATAAACACATACGGTACAATGAAATACATACAGTACAATAAAAAAAGAAGACATCTTGTAAAAATGTCTCACTGTGATGATATACTAAAGAAATACATATATATATATATATATATATATATATATATATATATATATATATATATATATATATATATATATATATATATATATATAAGTAACTTGAAAGGTATATATAGAATGTGAAATATAAAATATAAAATAAAAGAAATATATAAAATGTGCTTGCTTTGGCAGTAATCTGCAAGATGAAACAAGGAAACAAGAAATGTTCCTCTGTTTAAATGTGAATGCTGTAATACGGAGATGTCCAGCGTCTATAGTAAGTCAAAGAGTATTATAGTAGAAATATCCTAGAAAAGGTGGAAGTATCCCTTCAGCATCGGCAAAAAATACTAACCACACAAAAATAAGTTTTCACAAAATCCAGCAGGCATTTGGATCTCTTTGTGCCAGCATTCAATCGATTAAGGATCTTCTCACTGCAGGGCTAATTTTGAGCACTCAAGTTTGCCAGTGAGCAACTCATATTCCAGACGGCACTCAGATTTACTTGTGCTAAAGCTCATCTACACAGATCGAGGATCATTAAGGTTAGAACACTCACACTGCAACGACTATATGCCACACAACAGCAAAGCACACTCGTTTTAAATTTAAGCCATATAATACCAATTTGTGACATTTCTATTTGAAATACCCAATTTGGATTATCAAGACGCCCTTTGTTGGAGGGATACTTCCACATTTTCTAGGATATTTCTACTATAATACTCTTTGACTTACTATAGACGCTGGACATCTCCGTATTACAGAATTCACATTTAAACAGAGGAACATTTCTTGTTTCCTTGTTTCATCTTGCAGATTACTGCCAAAACCTGAATATTTTATTTATTTGTTTTATTTTATATTTTATATTTCACATTGTATATACCTTTCGAGTTACTTATATATATATATATATATATATATATATATATATACAGTATATATTTCTTTAGTATATCATCAAAGTGATACATTTGTACAAGATCTCTTCTGTTTTTATTGTACTGTATGTATTTCATTGTACTGTATGTGTTTATGCTAGAGTACCTTTTTACATCTTAGGTTGGCCAACCTTATTAATACAGATTGTTCAACAATATATATATTACTTATGTGATACAGATATACCTTTTATGAATTTTTTTGTCTATACACATTTTTATTTAAGAATAGTTAACAATATATTTTTTACATATATTTGATACATTCATCCTTTCGATATTTTTATATACACTCCCCATTAGTTTGTAGTATCTTCATATAGCGCTCCTTTTACCGCATCCTACTTCTCAGAACTTTGGGGGTTTCCTGGATCTTACACCAGGGGGCCCATTTATCCATCTCCAGATTGAGGGCCAGTTATGAAGCAGTGGTCTAAAGATTGGGTTGATTGACACCCCCCTGCTGGCGGCCGATTGGCTGCGAATCTGCAGGGGGCGGCGTTGCACCAGCAGTTCACAAGAGCTGCTGGTGCAATGCTTAATACGGCGAGCGTATTGCTCTCCGCATTCAGCGAGGTCTGTCGGACCTGATCCGCACTGTCGGATCAGGTCCGACAGACCTTTGTTAAATAGGCCCCCAGATTGGAAAGCTGTTGCGCTGGTCCCTACCTTATATATATATATATATATATATATATATATATATATATATATTAGCGCTGCTGAATCTGTTGGCGCTCTACAAATAACCGATAATAATAATAATATATATATATATATTTCTCACCGCTGAGCAAAAAATATTTCTAGCAAATGCTACGACAGAATTTAAGATAACTGATAATGTACATAAAACCCACTGAGCATACCACAGTAGGTTGCGCACATGCACTGTTTCACTTCTTACATGCTCACTGCCACTGGACTCATTAGAAGGATTTTATGTAGTCAGTCAGCTGCCAGAATTGGTGAAGCAGCAGGTCCAAAGTCTTAGGGTTCACACAGATTTGTAGCTTAAGTATGCACTAATCCTACTAGGTCTGCTCTCAATAGTAGGATTAATGCTTCCATCTCAATATGGAAGTAATAATAAAACTACTACACAACCTCCCAGAGAGGGGTTAGGCAAAGGTTCAGCTTGCGCACCACAGAATGTCTTCAGTAGAAGCAGGTACTTACCTGCTTCTACTGAAGATGTATTTCCTCATTATTTAGCTCAACCACCCCAGAATATAAGAAAATAGTTATTAGTTGCAGTTCTTAAAATATTCAGAATCTTGATATTTAAAGGGACATGAAACCCAACATTTTTTTTTCATGGTTCAGATAGAGAATACAATTTTAAACAACTTTCTAATTTACTTCTATTATTTAATTTGCTTCCGTCTCTCTAGCTGTTGATTGGTAGCTGCATATATATACAGGGAGTGCAGAATTATTAGGCAAGTTGTATTTTTGAGGATTAATTTTATTATTGAACAACAACCATGTTCTCAATGAACCCAAAAAACTCATTAATATCAAAGCTGAATATTTTTGGAAGTAGTTTTTAGTTTGTTTTTAGTTTTAGCTATTTTAGGGGGATATCTGTGTGTGCAGGTGACTATTACTGTGCATAATTATTAGGCAACTTAACAAAAAACAAATATATACCCATTTCAATTATTTATTTTTACCAGTGAAACCAATATAACATCTCAACATTCACAAATATACATTTCTGACATTCAAAAACAAAACAAAAACAAATCAGTGACCAATATAGCCACCTTTCTTTGCAAGGACACTCAAAAGCCTGCCATCCATGGATTCTGTCAGTGTTTGATCTGTTCACCATCAACATTGCGTGCAGCAGCAACCACAGCCTCCCAGACACTGTTCAGAGAGGTGTACTGTTTTCCCTCCTTGTAAATCTCACATTTGATGATGGACCACAGGTTCTCAATGGGGTTCAGATCAGGTGAACAAGGAGGCCATGTCATTAGATTTTCTTCTTTTATACCCTTTCTTGCCAGCCACGCTGTGGAGTACTTGGACGCGTGTGATGGAGCATTGTCCTGCATGAAAATCATGTTTTTCTTGAAGGATGCAGACTTCTTCCTGTACCACTGCTTGAAGAAGGTGTCTTCCAGAAACTGGCAGTAGGACTGGGAGTTGAGCTTGACTCCATCCTCAACCCGAAAAGGCCCCACAAGCTCATCTTTGATGATACCAGCCCAAACCAGTACTCCACCTCCACCTTGCTGGCGTCTGAGTCGGACTGGAGCTCTCTGCCCTTTACCAATCCAGCCACGGGCCCATCCATCTGGCCCATCAAGACTCACTCTCATTTCATCAGTCCATAAAACCTTAGAAAAATCAGTCTTGAGATATTTCTTGGCCCAGTCTTGACATTTCAGCTTGTGCGTATTGTTCAGTGGTGGTCGACTTTCAGCCTTTCTTACCTTGGCCATGTCTCTGAGTATTGCACACCTTGTGCTTTTGGGCACTCCAATGATGTTGCAGCTCTGAAATATGGCCAAACTGGTGGCAAATGGCATCTTGGCAGCTGCACGCTTGACTTTTCTCAGTTCATGGGCAGTTATTTTGCGCCTTGGTTTTTCCACACGCTTCTTGTGACCCTGTTGACTATTTTGAATGAAACGCTTGATTGTTCGATGATCACGCTTCAGAAGCTTTGCAATTTTAAGAGTGCTGCATCCCTCTGCAAGATATCTCACTATTTTTGACTTTTCTGAGCCTGTCAAGTCCTTCTTTTGACCCATTTTGCCAAAGGAAAGGAAGTTGCCTAATAATTATGCACACCTGATATAGGGTGTTGATGTCATTAGACCACACCCCTTCTCATTACAGAGATGCACATCACCTAATATGCTTAATTGGTAGTAGGCTTTCGAGCCTATACAGCTTGGAGTAAGACAACATGCATAAAGAGGATGATGTGGTCAAAATACTCATTTGCCTAATAATTCTGCACTCCCTGTATATATATATATATATATATATGGATTGTGATTGGCTCACCCATGAGATCAGTTAAAAACCATTAGTGCATTGCTGCTCCTTCAACAAATTATATCAAGAGAATGAAACAAATTAGATAATAGAAGTAAATTAAAAAGTTGTTTAAAATTGTATTCTCTACCTGAATCATGAAAGAAAAAAATTGGGTTTTATGTACCTTTAATAAAATATACCATAACCATCAAAAAAGGTGCTTGCCAACAATACTAGTTTTCAGGAAAGGGTGAATCAGTTTTCACCAGCAAAACTCCTTATAGACATAAATTGATAACGTAAATGGCACTCAAAGGGATAGAAAGGTAAAAACTGAAATGTGCATGAATGCATTCTAATTTTAAATAGAAACCTTTTTCCATTATACCTTCATTAGCAAAAATACTTCTAGTAATAGTTATTACCATTCTTTTAGTGGCATACACACGTATGCTTTGAGGGCCCATGCACCAGTATTTAAACACAGTGGGGTCAATTTATTATAGTGCGAGCGGACATGATACGATGTAGCGCATCATGTCCGCTGCACATCGATAAATGCCAACAGCATACGGTGAACTGCTGGTGCAATACGACCCTCTGCAGATTTGCGGCCTCTAGCAGGGGTGTCAATCAACCCGATCATATTAGATCGGGTTTATTTCTGTCCGCCGCCTCAGAGCAGGTGGACAGGTTATGGAGCAGCGGTTTTTAGACACAGGGCATCAAGCTCAGTACAGAGCTTGATAAATATGCCCCTATACCTTCTCTGATATTAAAGGGACAGTATACACTCATTTTCATATAACTGCATGTAATAGACACTACTATAAAGAATAAGATGCACAGATACTGATATAAAAATCCAGTGTAAAACTGTTTAAAAACTTACTTAGATGCACTCAGTTTGGCTCTGTTGAAAAGGTAGCTGGAAAGCCCACTGCAAGTGGGAAATAAGACACTCCCCCCTCCCCCTTCTTTTGCATATGAAAAGACCCTTTACACAAACAGGAGCAAGCTGGAGTAGGTATCTGACGGTATTCTCATAAAACTTTGGTGCTTGGTTAGGAGTCTGAAAATCAGAGCAATGCACATTTAAAAAAAACTTTATGGGCTAAATAAATAGATCATCTACAAAACATTTATGCAAAGAAAAATGAGTGTATAATGTCCCTTTAACCAGTGGCTTTTATCAAAACAAATTAACGGCTAGATTACGAGTTGTGCTTAATGCGTGAAAAAGCCTCTTAACGCTGCTTTTACCCTACCGCTGGTATTACGAGTTTCCGTAACGCCACAAAAATATCCATCTCTGCTCAAATCATTAACGTAAACCCAGACCCAGTAGTTAATCATATACCGATAACAAAAACATCCACGAATCACTACAAAAACATTACACAAACTACACTTACACTCATACAAACAATACACAATATTTTTAAGATTTTACATTTTTATGTCAAAATAGAACGGATCGAAGTTACGAGATCTAGGGTGTTAGAAAAAAAAGCCATACAAATCCATTTTCCATTGACTTACATAGACAGACGGAAACATACACTCATATAGCTACATCTAACTACAAATATTATCACATACATACACTATTCAATACATACAACAATATACAGCATATTACCTACACAAAACATTTTTTTATTATGAAATTAACACGATTTAGCTACTTTTTCACACAAGAACATGACGTCACTCACTTTACGCTCAAAACAAGTGTTGGATTTTATTTCTCAACAAATTTTTCTCCTCCATTGACTTATATGGGGAAGACATGCTCGTGCACGCGACAGGCAGATTTACCTAACGCACGTAAAATGTGTAGACAAGAAAACTCGTAATACCAGCGTTACAATTGTGAAACTAACTCATTCTTTCTTGCGTTATTCCCGCTATGACAAATAGATCAAAAAATTACTATTTTCCCATGGAGTTATGGCTTTTACTTGTGTGAAATTCACTACAACATCAAATTGTTATATAAATTTACATTACATCAACTACAAATCACCATCACCAATACGAAATCTTTTTGAAAAATTACATCAGATTTAAACGGACAGAAAAATAATTTTCATATTTCATTATTCACAAACAGTAGACTGGAAAAACGTCTCCTTTACCTCTATTATAGCATTTCATTTAATCAACTCATATTCTTGCATGAACAGCATATCTACATAGGCTTAACACATGATCATTAATGGATGCACATACATGACTTTTGTCATTCACTCATACATGTGCATTAATATTCTGGGGGGAAAACACATATAAACAATGAACACATTTACATCATACAACTACACAATATTTTTAAGATTTTACATTTTTATGTCAAAATAGAACGGATCGAAGTTACGAGATCTAGGGTGTTAGAAAAAAAAGCCATACAAATCCATTTTCCATTGACTTACATAGACAGACGGAAACATACACTCATATAGCTACATCTAACTACAAATATTATCACATACATACACTATTCAATACATACAACAATATACAGCATATTACCTACACAAAACATTTTTTTATTATGAAATTAACACGATTTAGCTACTTTTTCACACAAGAACATGACGTCACTCACTTTACGCTCAAAACAAGTGTTGGATTTTATTTCTCAACAAATTTTTCTCCTCCATTGACTTATATGGGGAAGACATGCTCGTGCACGCGACAGGCAGATTTACCTAACGCACGTAAAATGTGTAGACAAGAAAACTCGTAATACCAGCGTTACAATTGTGAAACTAACTCATTCTTTCTTGCGTTATTCCCGCTATGACAAATAGATCAAAAAATTACTATTTTCCCATGGAGTTATGGCTTTTACTTGTGTGAAATTCACTACAACATCAAATTGTTATATAAATTTACATTACATCAACTACAAATCACCATCACCAATACGAAATCTTTTTGAAAAATTACATCAGATTTAAACGGACAGAAAAATAATTTTCATATTTCATTATTCACAAACAGTAGACTGGAAAAACGTCTCCTTTACCTCTATTATAGCATTTCATTTAATCAACTCATATTCTTGCATGAACAGCATATCTACATAGGCTTAACACATGATCATTAATGGATGCACATACATGACTTTTGTCATTCACTCATACATGTGCATTAATATTCTGGGGGGAAAACACATATAAACAATGAACACATTTACATCATACAACTACATTGGAAGGTTGCTTAACATTCTCTCTATGAATCATGAAACATAAAATATGGATTTATTGTCCCTTTAACATCACGATTCACTCAGAATATACCATTAGGAATTACGTACAATAAGAACATATCATTAGAACATATTACAGTTGTCACTTTTTGGGAAGGAACAACAATGCTATACTGCTTTATATAAATCAGCATATGTGGGAGAGAATCATAATATATACGTATATGTACATAACACGCATCACACAATAGCAAAGCACGCATTTATATTTTTAATCAGCACACAATAACAATGTAGTAAAATACAACAGCAGAATGAAGATTTGCTAACTAGACATGCAGATTGCTAATATGATGACGTCATTATAAGCTTCAACCATACAGATTAAAGCTTTAGGACTGTACCGCCCCTTTCAGAAGTTTCTCAATCAATACTACAATACTACATATACGTAAACGGGAGTTTGGAAGATTGTCATTGTTATAGCGATTTTAATGGGACGCGTACAATATTGACATCTCGCAAATCAATTATATATACAATATTATAGATGTCAGCCGGAAGATCTTCATTATTATTGCGATTTTAATGGGACGGGTAAAATATTGACATCTCGCCAATCACTTATATATACAATATTATAGATCTCAGCAGTTACTTTATCGTTTACAAACAATATTGCAGCAACTTTGATCGATCAGATTCTATGCCATTATACACAAGTATGCACTTTCATTCATGTTAGCGTGGACGTGTGGTTTTTACTATAACATCACGTTTAATAAGTATTTATTACGCATATGAACAAACATTACAAAGATGCACTGTATATGTTATATTTTACACTTTCACATTACGATTCATTGGGGGGAAACAAAATTTCAGCAAACACCTAAAAAAACGCCCACTTTGAAAGCATTCGCGCTGTTCACATACAAACAAGTGTATACAATCAGCAATCATTACGAACACGCTGCTATTGTACTAATTGCACTATAAATCCCCCAAACAACATGGCCAAAGCGTCCCTTGTGATCTACATTGTATTTTGTGTTTTTGCATACCTTGTGTGTTTGCTCTGCTGTTTGGCTTTTTGCTGTTTAGCTTGGCAAATATGGATAATCCTCAATTAGCTGCTGCTGGTGCTGTTGCACAAATGGTGTTCAATAGAATCAGGCAGGCTCGGCATCTCCAAGAGAAATGTAGGGTGGGCTCATCTGGTTAGAGGTCCTGCTGTTCACAGAGTGAGGCCCACCTTGGATAACATGAGCGACTTTGAGGTTTATGACAAGTATAGGCTCAATCATGAACAGCTCATTAGCCTTTACGATGTTCTTAAACCTCATATGGAGCCACGTAGATGTATGCGGAGAGGGGTACATGCATGGACTGGCTCAGGGTACCTTCTCTGTGGTTTTTGACAACTTTCTGGATGCCATGGTACGAGTCAGTAAGCGTTACATAGGATTCCTTTAAAATGATGGTGATTGGAGGTGCCTGAAGAGGGAATTCTTTGCAATAGCTTGAATGCCCGATGTCTTGGGAGCAATGGATTGCACCCACATTGCGCTGCATGCTCCAGAAGATGACTTGCACTTCCGAAAATCGCAAACACTTCCATAGTCTGAACGGGCAGTTTGTTTGTGATGCACGGATGCGGATTATGCAGGTGTGTGTGAATTTCGGCGGGGCTTGTCATGATGTCGCAACCTTTAGAATGTCGTCCCTGTGGCGGCAGTTTCAGGGCAGACAGTTTCCCCCTGAATGGTTCGTTGGTGAGTATTTGTGCACAACATGGTTAATTAGTTAGACAATTGTCACTGTGTTTGTGTAATGTGCAAAATGTGCAGCTATAGGATGCGCTTTAACCATTTAATTGTCTTTCAGCAAATGTCTAGTTTTAGCTCCAAACAGATATATAGCATGTCTTAGCTTAAATGGGCAGCTCTAGGATGCGCTTTAACCATTAATTGTCTTTCAGCAAATGTCTAGTTTTAGCTCAAAACAGATATGTAGCATGTCTTAGCTTAAATGGGCAGCTCTAGGATGCGCTTTAACCATTTAATTGTCTTTCAGCAAATGTCTAGTTTTAGCTCCAAACAGATATGTAGCATGTCTTAGCTTAAATGGGCAGCTTTAGGATGCAATTTAATCATTTCTTTCTCTTTTAGCAAATGTCTGCTTTATGCGAAATATGCATAGGTAGCATGTCTTAGCTTAAATGGGCATTTATAGAATGCGCTTTAACCATGTCATTGTCTCTTTCCGTAAATGTCTAGTTTTAGCTCCAAACATGAGGGGCTCAATGTCAGAGCAAACATCATCAACCCCCACTTCAGACAGTAAATAATAGAAGTTATATAGGAGCATTGTGAATATGTGTGAATTTTAGGGAAATGAGAAGTAGAGAAGTGTGCAAACATGTTAGGATTGTTCATAAAATGATTATAAAAAAGGAGTTCATTATTATTATTATTATTATTAATATTATTATTAATATTATAGGTGATGCTTCTGGCATTGGGTCCTGTAATGAATTCGCCACCTGGTTTTCAAAGACAACATCAGCCGGTAAGTATAAACAATATATGGACTGTGGCTGGCGGGAATTATATGGCATACATTTTAAAAAGTAGTATTTAGTTTACACATTACTAGATTTTTGGATACTCAGAAAGGGATCCTCTAGCAAGACTATAAGCTTTAAAGTCATATTCAAAGTCACACATCAGAGGTTAGGGGGCATATGTATCAAGCTCTGAATGGAGCTTGATGCCCTGTGTTTCTGGCGAGCCCGCAGGCTCGCCAGAAACAGCAGTTATGAAGCAGTGGTCACAAAGACCGCTGCTCCATAACCTGTCCGCCTGCTCTGAGCAGGCAGACAGATATCGCCGGAAATCAACCCGATCAAGTACGATCAGGTTGATTGACACCTCCCTGCTGACGGCCGATTGGCCACAAGTCTGCGGCGAGCAGTATTCAGCATTGCACCAGCAGCTCTTGTGAGCTGCTGGTGCAATGCTGAATACGGCGAGCGTATTGCTCGCCGTATTCAACGAGGTCTGGCGGACCTGATCCGCAGTGTCGTATCAGGTCTACCAGACCTTGATACATATGCCAGTAGGTCTGCACAATATATGACTCATCTTCACACTTGATTGATAGAACATAACACAAGATGCTACACACGCTTAGTAAGCTAGTGATATAAATAGTCTCAGAAATGGGGGGGGGGGGGTGCAGAACTAAGTCACACACTTCTATTAATTATTTGATTTACACTTTTTCTGCCATTAGGGAGATGACTTCATCTAAAGACTGAAAGTGAAGAAAAGAATCTCAGACTGAAAGTGAAGAATTCCAGATTGAAAGTGATGAATACCAATGTGATCATGTCTGGCATTGTCTTTCAAATGTGCTGACCTTGAAAACCATACAAACCATATGTTCACATGGTAAGTGGCAACAATTTTATGGACCAAGACTGTGGATGCATCCTATTGGAGACACTTAGATTTATTTTATTTTGTTAGATGATATTTCACAATCCTCTATCTTGAAAATGATGATTAAAACACCTAATGAAGATAAACTGTTATTTTGAAGATAATTGCCTTTCAAAGACCATACATCCAGGTTAATTTGCACAATGCATGCTATTTAAGAATCACAGGAGGAAGAATGTTAAAAGAATTAGGAATAGATACATGTCCTATATTAGAATATGTTTATTTTAGATACATTACCCCTACTTTGTGCTAGAGAGGACTCAGATTCTGACCAATCAGACAAAGGGATGCATTTTATATTTGATATAGAGGTATATTATTTGAAGGGACATGAAATATTACATTCAATTATGTTCCTCATGCAATCCAATATAAAAATATTTATTAAATGTGATATGCATTATTTAGTCTAATTTGAAATGCTTATGTTTAATTCTAATATTGATTCTACAATATAATGGGATTAATTTTAAATTATGGATAGATATAGATTTCAATTATGAACCTGTTTTTAATATCAAGACAAAAAATACGTTAGAGCATAGACACAAGATGACTTAACAATTATTAGATTTAAGGAATATTTTAAGACGTGTTCATTAAATAACCTAAATGAATAATGTTTTTAATATTTTTTTTCTTTCTTTTTCAGAGTTTCATCTGTGATAAATTAACTTTTTTTTGTCAATAAATTTACTTTCATACTATATATTTTTCTATTTAATTTTTTAAAATACATATTCTATGAGATATATATCTATCACAGTAAGATAAGAAGAAATATATCTATCTAATATTCTGACATGTAAACAAAATATTAGTTCCATGACTGTTAAAGTCATCTATTTGACAAGCACATGCCTGATATCAAATATACTAATTTTGGTTAATGTATTGAATGTAAATTATCAACACAGCTTATTCAGATAATGTTAAAGTCAAGTATCTTACAAAATTGAATATGGCATTAAATACATCTATCTATGCTTCTATTGTGTGATTCATAGATGTTTATAACGAGGATATGTAGTCTAAATTATACAGAACTTTGTTCATTTCACTTTTAAGAAAGGAAAGTGTTTAACTTACATTAAAGTGACAGTGTAGTTGAATGTTAGATTTACATTCTAATCTCTGTAATCTTCCTTAGGTATCCAAAAACATTATTACACTAAATATAGGTTATCCGGCTTAAATAATTTTTTACTTAATATGTTCAAAATTATCTGTAAATAAAAAGTAAGTTAATTTCACATTTATACCAATCTAGTTATTGTATGCCATATTGATTACTTTTCAGCTCTAGTGGAGTCATTTGAAGGGTCAGTTAACTATAGATATATCCTGAGATAATTTCTAGCAATTATACTCCTTACCTGTTGGATAGATATCACATATCTATAGGTATTTTCATTCCCCTTTAGTTTATTTCTACAATGTTAACTCCACATATTCCTAATGGTTTTGTCCTTAAAGGGACATTTAAAAAAATAATTTAGTGATTCAGAGATAATACATATCATCTTTTAAAACCACATTTAAATTTAATTCTATTATCTAATTATATTCAGTCTTTCGATATCCTTTGTTAAAGAAATAGCAATGCACATGGGTTAGATAATGACATAAGGCATCTATGTGCAACCACCAATCAGCAGCAACAGAGCCTATCTAGATATGGTTTTCAGGCAAGAATATCTTCCGAAAAAAGCTAATGAGATAATTGAACTAAATATGACGTTGTTTTAACATTGTATTATCCATCTAAATCAGTAAAGAACATATAGCTTAATGTCCCTTTAAGGTAAAGCTGTATAAATACAGTCATTGGAAGATATTTCATTCACAGTGGGGCAAACAATACAGAAGCTAATACAAATATGGCTTATTTCCATGTTATACTTTGAGAAAGGGAGGTGCATAGGTTTATGATCAGCAAAACATTACTGGGAAATATCTACTTATTTGTGTGTGGCCAACAATGCATATTTACAATGTTTAGACAGATGTATTTGGATCAAGTTCAAGATTGCATATTAGCTCATGAAAGGGACGGTAATTCAAAAGCGTTTCTTTCTGGATTCATAAATAAAATATAATTTTAAACATTAAAATTTAATTCTATCATCGATTTTAATTCATTCTTTTGATATTATTTCCTTTACAACCATATCTAGATATACTCAGTAGCTGAAGATTGGTGGATGCACAGAGATGCCTTGTGTGATTGGCTCAACCATGTGCATTTCAATTTCTTCTGTTAAGGATATCTAAAGAATAATCTAAATTGATAGTTACATTTTAAATTATAAAAATGTATTCTCTCTCCGGATCATTTTAAGAAAATATTTGGGTGTAATGTCCCTTTAAAAATAAAGACGCCATTGCACAATAACATACGTGAGCAGTTCAGACAAATACAAGCTCGAGGTTTATTTACTAATAATGAACAAACGTGTATTTTAACATTTATAAACAAATTATCCTAGTTCCGGCCATTATAACCAGAAATTTCAGAAATATAGCGTGGAAAACGTATCTTGCAACACGAGATTCGCATCTTTAAAAATTAGATTCTAATGTCACGCAATAGCACACAATCGATGTGCATTATAAATACATTTAATAGAGCAATGTCAATACTTCACAATAAGTCACGAAATGTATTTAATAAACAATAAATACATAAGTTTAATTTTTATTAATAAAAATTATTGGTATTAAAGAACCTGATCGATATTAAACATCAAAATGTGTAAAAAATTTACTAATGTGACTGGATTATATTTACAAAAAGACAAATGTCTACATAATATATTAATATTTAATGGATCACGTATATTACATCTGCGTCATTCATATCTGCATAACAGTCCAATGAATTACAAATAAGTCTACATGAAAAATGTAGTAACAGCACCCCCAGGAGTTACTAAGATATGAAACATTAAGGAACGGCCAATCAGAGTTCATCACACAAACATAACTTGAGTCATTATGGTCTCACAGACATGATAACAAAATTTCAATATTTTATCCAATCAGATGTACAGATATCATGTCCCATGGTGCATATCATGTTTACTTCACCATATAAAAGTGCATTACACGTTGCCATTTTTGTCAGATCTCTAATGCTGGCAGACAGTATATATAATTTATATATATAATATATCCGTCAAACTAGCAGGCATGACATCTCCCAGGTTCACCAAGCCGGAGAGTGCAGCACTGGTCAATGCTGTTGAGGACTTCTATCTGCAGCTGTTTGGGAACAAGAAGAAGTCGACGAAGCAGAGCATTAAGAAGGCCCTCTGGGGGTCTATCACCAATTATGTTAATTTGGTGTGTGGCATCCAGAGGACTACGGATTAAATCATGCGGAGGTTCGGGGATATGAGGTTGCGTCACAGCAAAAAAGTCGACCACATAAGGGAGTGGGTACAAGCCTGTCAGAGGGATGGAAAGAAAATTCCACCCCCACGGAAACTGTACCTACTCACTTATGAGGTGACTTTATGCGACCTCCTCAATCTCCGGGTCCCCCGCAGATTTAGATCCTCTCACTCCTCTGCTTCTTCTTTTCCCTCCCAGCTGCTGGATCTGAAAGTCCTGACCCGGGGGCCAGTGCAGCTGCTTCTCCGTCCGGTGGCCTGGGAGAAGAAGATAGAGAATCTGAACCAGGTAAATATCCGACTTCATATAATATATTAATATTTTTTAGATTTGTAAGAAATGTGTATATAGTCATATATTCAACCTATATAGATCTCACAACATATGCTACATATGATGTTTAGATATCTGAATTTAGATTTGTCACACATGAAATAGGAATGATGTTTCTTGCTCTCTCCAGAATATGTGTCACAGAGCGAAAATGGTATTGCGCATCTGTGAAATCCCTATCATCCGCCATTTCATACATTGACTATCGAATCATACCCCAGTTCTAAATATTAATTGTTATCATTCAATATTAACAAATATCCGATTTGAATCTCGTAATACACCCAATTGCAAAGATATTTGAAGTCTTTATAAATTAAACTCATCACACTACTATATCCAAATCAATTCTGAATCACGGATGCACAATTCCGCTTTGAATCATTGCGCAATGATCACGAAAGATAGAATTGCGCACACACGTAAACATGTGTTTGCTGTAACAGTGGCATCGCTTTAGACATGTTGGTCAAATCACGGATGCGCAATTCCGCTTTGAATCATTGCGCAATGATCACGAAAGATAGAATTGCGCACACACATGAACATGTGTTTGCTGTAACAGTGGCATCGCTTTAAACATGTTGGTCAAATCACGGATGCGCAATTCCGCTATGAATCATTGCGCAATGATTACGAAAGATAGAATAGCGCACACACGTGAACATGTGTTTGCTGTAACAGTGGCATCGCTTTAGACATGTTGGTCAAATCACGGATGCGCAATTCCACTTTGAATCATTGCGCAATGATCAGAAAAGATAGAATTGCACACACACGTGAACATGTGTTTGCTGTAACAGTGGCATCACTTTAGACATGTTGGTCAAATGGCGGATGCGCAATTCCGCTTTGAATCATTGTGCAATGATCACGAAAGATAGAATTGCGCACACACGTGAACATGTGTTTGCTGTAACAGTGGTATCGCTTTAGACATGTTGGTCAAATCACGGATGCGCAATTCCGCTTTGAATCATTGAGCAATGATCATGAAAGATAGAATTGCGCACACACGTGAACATGTGTTTGCTGTAACAGTGGCATCGCTTTAGACATGTTGGTCAAATCACGGATGCGCAATTCCGCTTTGAATCATTGCGCAATGATCACGAAAGATAGAATTGCGCACACACGTGAACATGTGTTTGCTGTAAAAGTGGCATTGCTTTAGACATGTTGGTCACATGTATACGTTAAATAGTATATATGGGAAGAATACAGTATCCTTATTTACAATCTTCTACATTATAATAGCTATACTAGATCAAAATAAAAAAATAACTATATCTATCAATTGATTACAATGCAAGAAGACACAAAATGAATTAAAGCTACAGTCAACAGCATAAAAGATTGAAAATAAGAATACAGGATCTCTTTAGTTAGACATTAATTGAGGAAACAATGAACTTGTGTGAATACAAATAGATTTTTACTTTGTCAATTAGAATTTAAAAATCAGATTCTTTGTGTCCATGGCCTGATTTGTATTAATGATATCCAATCCTCATTGAATATGTTACAGATATGGATGTTGGTGCTGGAACCTCAAGCCAGGGTTCGTCACAGCATGGTATGTCTCATTTTAATTTACCTTTGTCTTACAAACCTGGACATAACATTACATAATACATTCACACATATTATTATATATACATAAAACATTAATATTCCACAAAATTAAAGCATGCATTGATAAATGTCTCTTAATATTGTGATGACATACATTTAATCCTAATGTAAAAGAGAGATTCACAACATTAATCTGAAAATTGAATCAGATGATAGAGAAGATTATATTATTAATAGATAATATGAATGGTAGTATCTACTGTGTATATATTTTAAGAGTAATTGATTGAAGCATCAAGCTTTAAATTAGAACATTAAAGATTACAAAGGCAATGACCGATATATATACGTCAATCAGTGTGTACCTGGTTTAAAAGGTTAGGTGGAGTGGACATTTCAATTTCAGAATATTACACACTACCATGTTATTCAATTTTTGAATTTTCAGAAGTCAATCCACGGTTATGTGTCTAACAGAACTCTATTGCATTCCAATATCAAATGCATACATGCATACCGAAATATTATCCAAAAGATAAATATATTATCAAGTCCTAAATATTAGCACATAATGTTGCCTTTGATAAATATGATTTTGTAATGTATTTATGAAATGTTACATGAAAAATAACAGGGAACATTCAGAATTAAAAGGATCAATGAAATCTTCAAAGTAATTATATTTGAGTCCAATCAATCAATAACTTAAAACATAGTAATTATTATGACCTTGTATCAATATTTTATGAGAACAAGAATCCAGACTTTAACTAATGTTGAATCGTTGTTTCTTTAAAGATACTAATATTTTTTGATATCATATATGTCTATATATTTTTGTTATATATTTCAGATGGACCTTCCACTTCTGGGCATCAGCCTCCCGCCTCTCCCCAGGCCCCTCTCCAGACAGAAGCCCCTCCCCAGACAGAAGCCCCTCCCCAGTCAGAAGCCCCTACACAGGCCCATCCTCAGGCAGAAGCCACTCCCTGCCCTTCCCATTCCTCCTGTCCTGTGCCTCCCAAAAAACACCCCTTTGCCCCCCTCGCCGCTCTCCCTGTATTTCCGCCTGTACAGCTACCCCACCTGCCCAGCCCCCAACTCACCAGGCCCCTGACTCCCCAACTGTACGGGCTACCCCAGAGCGGCAGCCCAATCCCATCCCTCCCCCCTTTACTCCCCAGTCAGACTTTCCCCCCAGTCCCCACCTTCATTGTCCTGGGCCACAGATGTAAGTATCATTCGAAATCCACATTATAACATAGTTTATCTCATATCACTCCATATACCAATCACCACTACTTGGATAGAAAAATAGAAAATTAACTTTTTAGTACCTTATCTCTTCTATAACCCACTGGGAGTGTAATTTCTTCTGCTTGCTGTGTTTACACAGCTTGGCCTCAAGGCCAAAAGGTTTAAGGATAGGTGTGGATACCACAGGCTAAATAAACTATTTCAAATGCCAATGTAAGGTCAATGGAAATACTTATAAACAATTTAATACACTCAAGCAGGTAAAGTGGATCATTGTGAACCAATTAAAGGGGAGAACATTTTTGAGTAAACTGTCCCTTTAATGGCTTATGTATGAAGAACATATTTAATGTGTAAATCTTCTATATAGAATATTTAATTATAATAATGATTTGTCTTTATTATTACAATGTGTCTTTGCTCTCTTTTTATTATGTTCTGTAATTATCAATAATTTTCATTATTTTCTTTATTTTAGGTTGTGATTCAGCATGGTTAACGCTAGAGGCTCTAGCACGTATAGAGCAGACCATGCTGAGGAACATTCTGTTTCTGGGAAGGATGCATGACACCATGCATGCCCAGCTATGGATTCAGCGCTTGACTCTACAATGTATGATGCGTTTAGAGTCAATGCATGAATCCGCAGCTGGAAATGCACAGGACGATGAGGGTGATGCTGATGCCCCATAAGTGGAGGATCCGGAGATGCTCCGAGGGCGCAGATACAAATCTTCCATCCACATGTTACCTTTGTTCCAGTTATTGTTGCCATTTGGCCTTTTTCATTTTTTTGTTGTGCATGTTGCACTCTTTCACCTTGTCAGATGACTCCAATGGGGCTGTGTTGGCCCTTGTCAACTCCCTCCAAGGACTGTGATGCACTATGGCACCTTGTCAGATGGCTCCAATGGGGCTGTGTTGGCCATTGTCAGCTCCCTCCAAGGTCTGTGATGCACTCTTTCACCTTGTCAAATGGCTCCAATGGGGCTGTGTTGGCCCTTGTCAACTCCCTCCCAAGGACTGTGATGCACTATGGCACCTTGTCAGATGGCTCCAATGGGGCTATGTTGGCCCTTGTCAACTCCCTCCAGGGACTGTGATGCACTATTTCACCCTGTCAAATGACTCCAATAGGGCTGTGTTGGCCCTTGTCAACTCCCTCCAATGACTGTGATGCACTCTTTCACCATGTCAAATGGCTCCAATAGGGCTGTGTTGGCCCTTGTCAACTCCCTCCAAGGACTGTGATGCACTCTTTCACCTTGTCAGATGGCTCCAATGGGGCTGATATATGAAAAATATGACTTTTTGTAACGTTATCTTATTTCTTTCTTATTTATGACATCATAATCAAATAAATGTCATTAAGATATTATTTGTCCTCTTTATTCATGTCCCTGATTAAAATCTATATTTTATGTGGTTAATCCTTAAAGGGACATGAAACCAAAAAATGGTCTTACATGAATCAGATATATAATCAATTTTTCAATAAATATATTATTTACATCTTTTATTTAATATGTTTCATTTTCTTGATATACTTTGCAGAAAGGTTTATCTTTGCAATATCATGATTATCAGAGAAGTGAGGTTCTAGATGTTGATTGTTGTTTGTGTATATATATATATATATATATATATATATATATATATATATATATATATATATATATATATATATATATATATATATATATATATATATATATATATATATATATATATATATATATATATTGGTTGTTGTTGGCTCATACATGTGTTCATTTTGAAATAATTTGTGAATTGATGCACCTTTAACAAATGATCCCAAGTTTATTAAACTGAGATAATCTATATAAATTATGAATTTGATGGCAATAGTATCCTCTCTGTGAATCATGAACTTAATTCTTTGTATTTCATGTCCCTTTAAGTGATGCTGACCACAATTCTTTATGAATGGATATGCATTTATAAATGTTTTTGGTCCTTTTGACATCAACATAGACATATATTAATTTTTAATAAGACTATTTTTGAATGTTGACAGCACATGTATTCCAATTTCACTTATATCTTATTGTACTAGTCTAACAAAAGCAATCACTGTGTGTAATGTGCATATTTTAGCTGATTAATATCTTTCTCTTATTATTGTTTCTCTTTAATTATCCAACGAGATATTGCTATAAGGTAGGCTGACCATATTTCAACTTGAACAAGTGACACATATGATAAATACATGTGTCATTATTCTTATTCAAAATAAATCTTCAAACATATCTGAAAACATCCCTGACATATGTATTTCTCATGTGTCCCTTTTTAAAGCGTAACTATAGCTATAGTTAACATATGGGGGCCTAGTTATCAACGCGTCTACTTTACCTGCCTTCGCCGGTTCAATACGCCCGCCTAAGCTCGCCTACCATCGCCAGCGCAGACCTAAAAAATTTCGCCTAAGTTATCAATAAAGCTGTCAAAAAGCCGCGCACCAAGTACGGGGCGATGAGCAGCGGACTGTGAGAGTTATCACTCATCTGTGCTCGCTGCTCTTCGGCTTTCTTACAGCTTTATTGCTAGCCTGTCACTAAGCACCCACACTAACTACACTGTTCTACCCCCTAAACCGCCGCTCCCAGACACCGCCGCCACCTACATTATACCTAGTAACCCCTATCCTGCCCCCCCTATACCGTGGCCACCTATAATAAAGTTATTAACCCCTATCCTGACGAACCCGGACCTCGCCGCAACTAAATAAATACTTTAACCCCTAAACCGCCGCTCCCGGACCCCGCCGCAACTATATTAAACTTATTAACCCCTAATCTGCCCCCCCTACACCATCGCCACCAGTGTTAATTTTGACAGCAAATTTCTATTTAGTCTTAGTTTTAGTCTTTTGACTAAAATGCCATTTTAGTTTTAGTCGTATTTTAGTCATCTGAATTAATTTAGTTTTAGTCTAGTTTTAGTCGATTGAATCTCCAGTAGATTTTAGTCGACTAAATCTCCAGTAGATTTTATTCAACTAAAATCTAAGGGGTTTAGTTAAAGTGTAATGCATTATTTTAGCATTTCTCTATCATTTGCAAACTGATTATATACTACAGGAGTTATATTGTTAATATTTATGGTATTAAGGTTTAAACATGCAATACAGACACAGATTTAACCGTTTTGATATGTAACATCTTTATTAAACATAAATTAAATAAAACCAAGTTTCATAAACAAACAGAAGTGCAACTTTAAAATATTAAAAAAAAAAACTGTAAACTGTATTGGCTGTATTGCACATGTTACCCAATATAAAAACTTTAACAGTTCTCTGTTAATAATTAAAACAAGTAACAAGTAACTCAACACAACAGTAAGTTTATGCAGCTAGGCATAAACAGGCACAGCATAACTTAAACCCATACTCGTGGGTTATGCTTATTTCTATAGGAAGAATCAATTGATTGTTCACAGATTCGAAAATGGTTCGGCAACGATATTAGCACGGCTCAAAAACTTCAAAACTAATTATATACTCCCAGAGTAAAGGTTTATTAACCTGTTTTTATTCATGGTATTAAGGTTTGAACATGCAATACAGATTTAACTGTTGTGGTATATAACATCTCTTTATTTATCTTAAAATTTAATAAAATTAAGTTTAGTAAATTTTACAAAAGAGCAGTACTTGGATATGGATTGATTATAACTTGCATAAAATGTTTTTGTCACCAAATTTTGATTTAGTTTTAGTCAGTCTTTTGACTAAAATGTCATTTTGATTTAGTTTTAGTCATAGTTTTTTTACTAAAATGTCATTTTAGTTTTAGTCGTATCTTAGTCATCATAATTTCTTTAGTTTTATAGTCATTTTAGTCTAGTTTTAGTCGACGAAAATTAACACTGGTCACCACCTATGATAAATGTATTAACCCCTATCCTGCCCCCCTACACCGCCGCCACTGTAATAAAATTATTAACCCTAAACCTTAGTCTAACACTGACCCTAAAACCCCACTAACTTAAATATTAATTAAATAAATCTAAATAATATTTCTCTTATTAACTAAATTAATCCTATTTAAAACTAAATACTTACCTTTAAAATAAACCCTAATATAGCTACAATATAAATAATAATTATATTGTAGCTATCTTAGGATTTATTTGTATTTTACAGGCATCTTTCAATTTATTTTAACTAGGTACAATAGCTATTAAATAGTTATTAACTATTTAATAGCTACCTAGCTAAAATAAAGAGAAATTTACCAGTAAAATAAAAACTAACCTAAGTTACAATTACACCTAACACTACACTATACTCCGCTCCGGATGGATGAAGATTGAAGACGCCGCTTGGAAGATGACATCGCCCGGATCGAAGAATTCTTCAGCGCCGCCTGGATGATGACTTCATCGGATGGAAGATTTCTTCAGCGCCCCTTGGATGATGACTTCTGCTGCTCCGGATCTCCTCTTCAGTTCCATCTATGGTCGGCTGGCTGAAGCAGTGTTAATTTCGTCAACTAAAACTAGACTAAAATGACTATAAAACTAAAGAAATTCTGATGACTAAAATACGACTAAAACTAAAATGACATTTTAGTCAAAAGACTATGACTAAAACTAAATCACAATGACATTTTAGTCAAAAGACTATGACTAAAACTAAATCAAAATTTGCTGACAAAAACATTTTATGCAAGGTGTTATAATCAATCCGTATCCAATTACTGCTCTTTTGTAAAATTTACGAAACTTAATTTTATTAAATTTTAAGATATATAAAGACATTATTATATACCACAACAGTTAAATCTGTTAAATTTGTATTGCATGTTCAAACCTTAATACCATAAATAAAAACAGGTTAATAAACCTTTAGTCCAGGAGTATATAATGAGTTTGGAAGTTCTAGAGCAGTGCTAATAACGTTGCTGAAAATTTTTCAAATCTGTGAAGAATCAATTGATTCTTCCTATAGTAATAAGCATAACCCATGAATAATGGTTTAAGTTATGCTGTGCCTGGGCTAGCTGCAGAAACTTTTTGCTGTGTTGAGTTACTTGATTCTTGTTTTAATTATTAACAGAGAACTGTTAAAGTTTTTATATTGGGTAATATGTGCAATACAGCCAATACAGTTTACCGTTTTGTTTTTTTATATTTTAAAGTTGCACGTCTGTTTGTTTATGAAACTTGGTTTTATTTAATTTTAAGTTTAATAAATATGTTACATATCACAACAGTTAAATCTGTGTCTGTATTACATGTTTAAACCTTAATACCATAAATAATAACAGGTGTTATGTTTACTCCTGGGGTATATAATCAGTTTGCAAATTATAGAGAAATGCTTAAATAATGCATTACACTTTAACTAAACCCCATAGATTTTAGTCGACTAAAATCTACTGGAGATTTAGTCGACTAAAATCTACTGGAGATTCAGTCGACTAAAACTAGACTAAAACTAAAACAATTCAGATGACTAAAAGACGACTAAAACTAAAATGGCATTTTAGTCAAAAGACTAAAACTAAGACTAAATTGAAATTTGCCGTCAAAATTAACACTGGGCTGAAGACGACTAAAGGTAGGATGATCTTCAGGGGGGTAGTGTTAGGTTTTTTTAAGGGGGGTTTGGGTTAGATTAGGGGTATGTGGGTGGTGGGTTTTAATGTTGGGGGGGTTGTATTTTTCTTTTACAGGCAAAAGAGCTGAATTCTTTGGGGCATGCCCCGCAAAAGGCCCTTTTAAGGGCTGGTAAGGTAATTGAGCTTTGAACTTTTTAATTTAGAATAGGGTAGGGAATTTTTTTATTTTGGGGGGCTTTGTTATTTTATTAGGGGGCTTAGATTAGGTGTAAGTAGCTTAAAATTGTTGTAATATTTTTTAAATGTTTGTAAGTTATTTTTTTTATTTTTTGTAACTTAGCTTTTTTTATTTTTTGTACTTTAGTTAGTTTATGTAATTGTATTTAATTGTAGTTATTTGTAGGTAATTTATTTAATTAATGTAATGATAGTGTAGTGTTAGGTTTAATTGTAACTTAGGTTAGGATTTATTTTACAGGTAATTTTGTATTTCTTTTAGCTAGGTAGTTATTAAATAGTTAATAACTATTTAATAACTATTCTAACTAGCTAAAATAAATACAAAGTTACCTGTAAAATAAATATAAATCCTAAAATAGCTACAATGTTGTTATTAATTATATTGTAGCTATCTTAAGGTTTATTTTACAGATAAGTATTTAGCTTTAAATAGGAATAATTTATTTAAGTATAGTGTAGTGTTAGGTGTAATTGTAACTTAGATTAGTTTTTATTTTACAGGTAAATTTCTCTTTATTTTAGCTAGGTAGCTATTAAATAGTTAATAACTATTTAATAGCTATTGTACCTAGTTAAAATAAATTGAAAGATGCCTGTAAAATACAAATAAATCCTAAGATAGCTACAATATAATTATTATTTATATTATAGCTATATTAGGGTTTATTTTAAGGGTAAGTATTTAGTTTTAAATAGGATTAATTTAGTTAATAAGAGAAATATTATTTAGATTTATTTAATTAATATTTAAGTTAGGGGGATGTTAGGGTTAGGGTTAGACTTAGGTTTAGGGGTTGATAATTTTATTACAGTGGCGGTGGTGTAGTGGGGGGCAGGATAGGGGTTAATACATTTATTATAGGTGGCGACGGTATAGGGGGGGCAGGATAGGGGTTAATAGGTATCATGTAGGTGGTGGCGGGGTCTGGGAGCGGCGGTTTAGGGATTAATACATATATTATAGTTGCGGCGGGGACCGGGAGCGGCGGTTTAGGGGTTAACATATTTAGTATAGCTTGCGGTGGGCTCCGGGAGCGGCGGTTTAGGGGTTAATCAGTTTATTAGAGTGGCGGTGGGCTCCGGGAGCGGCGGTTTAGGGGTTAACATATTTATTATAGTGGCGGTGGGCTCCGGGATCGGCGGTTTAGGGGTTAATCAGTTTATTATAGCTTGCGGTGGGCTCCGGGAGCGGCGGTTTAGGGGGTAATAACTTTATTTAGTTGCGGCGGTGTAGGGGGGACATATTAGGGGTGTTTAGACTCAGGGTACATGTTAGGGTGTTAGGTGAAGACATCTCCCATAGGAATCAATGGGATGTCTGGCAGCAGCGAACATGAACTTTCGCTATGGTCAGGCTCCCATTGATTCCTATGGGATCCGCCGCCTCCAGGGCGGCAGATTGAAAATCAGGTACGCTGGGCCGGAAAAGTGCCAGCGTACCTGCTAGTGTTTTGATAACTAGCAAAAGTAGTCAGATTGTGCCGCACTTGTGTGCGGAACATCTGTAGTGACGTAAGCATCGATCTGTGTCGGACTGAGTCCGGCGGATCGAAGCTTACGTCACTAAATTCTACTTTTGCCGGTATCTAGGGCTTGATAACTAAGGCGAATCAGCCTCGCCACAAATACGCTGCGGAATTCCAGCGTATTTGAGGTTGACGGCTTGATAACTAGGCCCCATAATGTATACCCAATCCCTATTTTCATAATGTATCTCGTAGCATTATTTATCATTTATGTCTAACATACGATTAACTAGAATTTTTATTTACATAACTTCTAAAATTTTCATAAGTCTCTTTGTATCATTGGTTTAAGGAGCAGCAGGGCACTACTGGTCTCTAAATGAGCACATAGGTGAACCAATGACAATCGGTATATATATGTAGCCACCAATCAGCAGTTAGAACATCTTATTGTTATGCTCTTGAGATAACCTCTAAACACATTTCATCAAAAGATAACAAGAAAAAGAATCAAATTTAAATAATATACTTAAATTTTTAAAAAGTAGTTTAAATTTCAATCTTGTACATAATCGTGGAACATAAAATGTGTGTTTTATGTCCATTTAAACTCTGCTTCTTCACAAATAGTTAATAATCCTCCTATTCTAATGAAATATATCCTTGTTACCAAGAATGGATTCTATTTCTTATATCACAGTATTACGTTATCTAGCGTGACATTCATAGATAACGATATAGCACATACGAGTTTTAAAATATAAATACATTTCTTATTGACATGCAAAGCTGTAAAAGGAGTCCAAGTATTGGCTGACGTTTTTACGTGATATTGGATGCACCATGTTGGTTAAGACGTCACATGCCAAGCTGTAAAATTTCAAGGATTGGCTGACGTTTTTACGCAACCTCGGATGCGCCTTGGATTGGCTGACGTTTTTATGTGATCACGGAAGCGCCATGTTGGTTAAGACGTCACATATCAAGCTGTAAAATTTCAAGGATTGGCTGACGTTTTTACGCAACCTCGGATGCTCCTTGGATTGGCTGACGTTTTTACGCAATCACGGATGCGCCCTGTTGTTTAAGACGTCACATGCCAAGCTGTAAAATTTCAAGGATTGGCTGACGTTTTTATGCAACCTCGGATGCGCCTTGGATTGGCTGACATTTTTACGTGATCTCGGATGCACAATGTTGGTTAAGACGTCACATGCCAAGGTGTTAAATCCGTCTGATTGGCTTACGTAGTCCCGCAATATTTTATTTTGCACATAAACCATTTTTGCGAATGAGAAGCCAAGTTTAAAACCATGGCGAGTATGGATTGTGTCAATCATGTACATTGTTGAACCATAGCTGATAAAGAACACAAAAATCTCTTTTGATGGCTGTCTCGTTGAAGAAACGAATGAAGGCAATATGTTTTCATGCATAATATATTCTGAGACAAGTGCAAATCCATGAATATAGTCCATCTTGTTTAATATGTTTGTCAACAATATTTTCATTTTTATAAAAAATTACTGTGTTGTGTTGAATTTTCTACATATCCAATTCCTAAAGATGCGATATTGTATTTGAATCAAGTAATCAATATGCATTGACCTTTATCATATGCTAAATATATGAGATGCCTACTTATTCTAGATGTTATGTCATGTTATTTTTTCTTAAAGGGACATTATACATTCATTTATTCTTAGCATATATGTTTTGTAGATGATCTATTTATATAGTCCTTATTTCTTTTAAATGTCTATTTTTGCTTATGTTTAAATACCATTGATGTGATTTTCTGACTCCTAACCAAGCCTCAAAGTTTGATGTGAGTACCATCAGCTACCTTCTCCAGCTTTCTCCTGTTTGTGTAAAAGGGTCTTTTCATATGCAAAAAAAGGGGGATTCTTTTATTTCCCACTTGCAATGGGCTTTCCAGCTAACTTTTCAACATAGCTAAAGTGAGAGTTTCTAAGTCTTTAAACCGTTTTATCATGGATTTTTATATCAGTATATGGGCATCTTGTTCTTTATAGTAGTGTCTATTACATGCAGTTCTCTGAAAATGAGTGTATACTGTCCCTTTAATGTAAATGCTCAGTATTTTGTCATGTATGAGCTCCACATTGTTAATCTCCTAATATATTACTGTGAGCATATATTTCTAATGTAACTCTTACAGCGCTGTGAGCATATATTTCTAATGTAACTCTTAAAATGACATGAAACCAGATTCCTTCTAAATGTCTTTCTTAAATAATAAAAACACAATAATGTATCTTTAAGAAAATAGACTTTATTTAACACGTCAATAGAAATATGGCATACAGGCTTAGTATCCTATTCAAATACTGTCTTGTTTGAACAAGTACATGTAGATATACCAACAATCCCTAAGGATTAGTATATGTTAGAATATGTTCTTATTTAAATGGACAGTAAAGTAAAGCAAAACAGTAATGATTTTAATCTCCAAAAATGCAATTTGTATAAAATATATCTCAAACGTTTATCACCAATTTTTCTTATTTCTCTTGGTATTCTTAGTTGATAGTTAAACCTAGGAGGTTCATCTGCTCATTTCTTAGACCTTGAAGAGTGCATCTAATCTGAATGCATTTTGACCACTAGAGGGCATTATTGCTTGTGTTTCATATAGAAAACATTGAGCTCATGCAGTATAGTTACCCTGGATTGATCAGTAATTGGCTGAAATGGCGGTCTGTCAAAAGAAGTGAAATAAGTGGTCATTTTTCATAGACATAGATACAAGGTTAATCACAGAACTAAAATGTGTATTTCTCTAAGTCTGGTTTTTCCAAACTTGATAATTTGTAATAAAGTGTTTTCTTTGTAACCAATAATAATTATTGTTATGACTGTCCCTTTAAGCTGTGTTGTTGGCATCAAAACAGTGATATGCCATAATGTATAATTGTAATGGTCATTTTGTTTGAGATTAGGGTAACAGTTTGGACATCACATCACAGAAACCAATCAATGTAATGAACAACAATAGGTATGTGATGATGTGGTGTCCACACACTTGTAAAAAACACTCTGCAAACAATCTGCCTCCATGGACCCGGTCCCATAGAAGCAGATTATATATAGAGTGTGCTCCACAATTGTAAGAAGACCACATCATCACATACCTATCCATTACACATTAAATAAATAAATATATATATAACAAAAAATACTTACTTCCTCTTCCTTCCCCTCTTCCCACGAGACTGAGGCTCTGGGGGGGGGCAACTGCCCCCTCCGACGAGTTCTCATCGGAGATGTTTGGGGAAGAGGGGAAGGAGGAGTACTAGGATCACCCGGCTGAGGAAGAGATGGAGGAAGAGATGGAGGAGGAGATGGAGGAGGGCAAGGAGTAGATGGTCCATCAGCAGATGGCCCAGGATCAGATGGCCCAAAAGCAGATGGCCCAGCAGCAGATGGCCCAGCAGCAGATGGCCCAGCAGCAGATGGCGCGATTTGCGCCTCCCGGAGGACCTGCAATATATCTCTCAGAGTATGCAAGATCTCTCTTTGGTCTTGGCAAAGCTCCTTTTGCTCTTGGATAAGCTCTCTTTGGTCTTGGATAAGTTCTCTTTGGTCTTGTCGAATGGCATTAATTTCTTCCATCAGCTGGATTCTGCTTTCCACATTTTCCCTCCGGGAGGCACGCATCTCTTCCAGAAAATCTCTTAATATCTGCACCTCTGCTATCTCCTCCTGAGGGGCTGCTGGAGCATGGCGACTGCTGGTGCAGGAGGGGCTGCTGCAGGGATCTCTTCTGCAGTGGGGGCTTCTTCCGAGGATGAGGATAGAGGGATGTCTTCCATGACTCCCCGAGGTGGCGAGTCATCTCCACCACTCTCATACCTGGGTGAAGGAGGAGCCTGTGGGTGCTGTGCTGCCTCCTCCCCAGGCTCAGACTCTGTATATTGTAAAAAGAAAGAAATCCAGATATTAGCACAGTTCCAATTAAAGATGTAAATGCTTTTGCTTACAATAGAATTACAAAGGCAGCCTCATTAATATAAAAGTGTATAATTAGTGCGCCAACGGTCTGATAATCAACTGTCAATGTAACAGTGAAACAAAATCAACTAACAATATCACAGTGATACAAAAATCTAAATGCAAATAACTGTCATATACAGATCGTTATAAAAAATTAGGATCCAAATAGGAAACAGATAAGTTATTCCTAGGTGTAAACTAAAATAACAAATAGTGGTAGTGGTAAAGTGATGTCTTGGCAGTATACTCCTTAAGAAAATAAGGGGAAGTACTCGTAATTAAAATGCAAGGCAATATTAATAATAGACACAGCAATGTGGTGGAATCATTAATAGATTCAATGATAGGGTGCAATAGTCCCAATATTCAGAGTTCAAAGTTATACATATGTGGTGGGCGTAATGTCCAAATCACGGGAGGCAAGCACTTCTCCAAACGATCCCTGTTGGTGACCCAGGGGTGGATACTACATAGAAAAGAAGATAAAAGAAGGCGCCAACATAGTGCGGTTACCAATGAGATGGGACACGCAATGCAAATAAAACCAAATACTCACAGGATAAAGGACACTTGAAAAGTGTCACAAGTGCCTCCTGGACTCTCAGAGTTGTCCAGCTAACTCCCACTCCACTGTGGTGGTGAGGTTCCGCTTGTCTCTGCCAATTTGGATGGCTGCGCTGGTGGTCTTGGCTCCCAGCCAATGTTCAAAAAGGACTCACTTGCGGTCTCCTCAAATCAAGATATCCAATTCAGATCCGTGCTCTCCAAAGAGGAGTGATACAGCAAGGCAAAAGGTAGTTTGTATTGTAATGGCAAACTACAATATTACCAATATAGATGTCAGAAAAAGAAAGTTCGTGGCTGCATTCGTGGATGAACAGAAGGGGGAAATTTAATTGGCTCAGAAATTTATGGATAGTCTAAATAATAATTCATTAGGCCTGAAATTCACCTCTAAAATAGATGTGACTAGTATAGAATTTCTGGATCTCATTTTATCATGGGATAGCATAGGCAATGTCTCTACCAAAACCTTTTTTAAGTCGGTGGATGCTAATAGTTATTTGAACTATAAAAGCAACCACCACTTACCTTGGAAGAATAATATCCCTTACAACCAATTCTGTAGAATTCGCAGGAACTGCACCGATTTAGACAGTTATGATATACAAGCGAATATTTTAAAGAAAAGATTTATTGAGAAACATTACCCTTTAGATCTTATTGAGAATAGCTACAAGAGAGCCAGAAACAAATGCAGAGAGGATTTCTTTGTCAAGAATAAGGAGACTATACCTATTGGAGGATCTACTAAGGGGAATGAGAAAGTCAGATTTATAACACAATTCAACAACAACCATAACAAAATTAAAAATATTTTAGGTAAACACTGGCACATTTTGACAGGTGACCCTTTGCTGAGGGAGAGTATAGGAAATACACCTGTCTGCACTTTCAGACGTGCTCCCACGTTGAAAAATGTACTAGCCCCAAGTAAAATTGTGATGAAGAAAAGATTATTGACTAGTAAATTAAGTAGCAAAAGAGGCAATAGGCTCCTAGACAAACCAGTTTTTTTTAAATGTAACAGAGCCAATTGTGGATTATGCCAATACACTAAGAGCAAGAGAACTGAATTTGTGTCTTATATTAGCAAGGAAAAATTTCATATCAAAACACACTTTACATGTGATTCGGCCTTTGTAGTTTATTTGTTAGAATGCAGCTGTGGGGTTCAGTACGTGGGTAGGACCTCGAGACCCCTCAAAAAAAGATGGGGTGAACATCTAAGGAATATTAGTAAAAATATTGCCAATCATAGTGTCCCTAGGCACGCCAATGTATGCCACACTAATACATCCAATGTGTTTAGCATATTCCCTTTAGAACAAGTGAACCCCAAATGGGGCAGGAACAGATATTTGCATTTAAGACAAAGGGAGACTTTTTGGATCTGGAAGATGCGCACCCTGTCCCCTGGTGGCCTAAACGCAAATATTGACATGGCTGCCTTCAATTAAATGATCTATATTGAGTCTCTCTGTTTATAGTTTACTATAGGCCTTAAACATCAAACACCAACGCTCCTATATAGGCCCCCCACTTATAATATCATACTGTCAGATATGTTAGAACTCTATTGTTTATATCCATTGTCATCTATGTGAGTTTATAATCTAGCCTGAATATGAATATCTCATCTAGTACAGAGGTTATATGCTAGCCAGATAGGTTAACCAGAGTCTCATGTACTCTATAAACGGTTATTACTGAACACCAGAAAGTGATTACTCTGAAATCCACGTATAGTATACTTCAGTTTATATCTACCTATCCCTAGGCCAGTTGTTATCTAGCCTTGTAGGTTATCTATTCCTGACTCACGACAGCATTTACACACACCATTTGTGTTTATAATATAGTGTATTATGCAATACATTTTATTTTTATAGATTTATATACAAGCGTTACGTATGCACCATAAATTGAGTTTTAGTTTAGGAACCCCTCTAAAATCTAGACACTATATTTTTAGTGTCTACAAGCGGGTGAATACACTTATTATAACTTCTGGCAATTTGACATTCAATTTGGACGTGTTTTGAAGTCCTTTGCATTTATCTTAGAGAAGCTGATTCATTAATAACTCTATCTACTATTAGGAAATCATTTCCCTCTGATAACGATAATTAATTTGGCTATTTCCAACAATGCGGTTTAATAATCAGATTTACATGTGCAACTGTGGATTTAACCGTATCATTGGGGAGATAATATATATTTTTAATATTTTATATATTTCTTATATATATTTCAGATTGTTTATATTTTATATTCTACTTGTAATATCTTTTATGTATGAAATTATTCATCTGTATATGAACAGAGTATGTGAAGAGTTAATGACTGCACAATTGTTAATAATAGAATTTTTGTGTGCAGTGCTAGTAGGTGTGTCCGATCTGGTAGTTAATATTTTATATATTTTATATATTGTTTTTTTACAGTTATATATTTTACTAATCATTAGATTTTTAGATTATCAGAGCCCATTGCGGCTTTTAAACTGTGCGGTCTTGTTGCTAATACCGCAATGAGTAATATCCCTTCACACTCGTAACTTTGGAGGTGTGTATCTACAAGCACCCTATTGGATAGTTTACGCCAATGGAACTCCCAGCATGGGGACACACCTACGTACATGCGCAGTATGCATTTGGAGACGCCGTACTAATTGTTATAAGTTCGTGGTTTTTATGTGTTTCATTATACACTTATGCACCTGAGGAAACGGTCACGTACAGACCGAGAAACGTTGTGTAAATAAAGTCTTATTGATTTTAAGATTGCAGCCACGAACTTTCTTTTTCTGACATCTATATTGGTAATATTGTAGTTTGCCATTACAATACAAACTACCTTTTGCCTTGCTGTATCACTCCTCTTTGGAGAGCACGGATCTGAATTGGATATCTTGATTTGAGGAGACCGCAAGTGAGTCCTTTTTGAACATTGGCTGGGAGCCAAGACCACCAGCGCAGCCATCCAAATTGGCAGAGACAAGCGGAACCTCACCACCACAGTGGAGTGGGAGTTAGCTAGACAACTCTGAGAGTCCAGGAGGCACTTGTGACACTTTTCAAGTGTCCTTTATCCTGTGAGTATTTGGTTTTATTTGCATTACATGTCCCATCTCATTGGTAACCGCACTATGTTGGCGCCTTCTTTTATCTTCTTTTCTATGTAGCCTCATTAATACACTTTCATATACAACAATCAATATGATTTACGCATTTTCCAAACCATGTTTCTGATATCTATATGGTCAATCTGAATGTGTTTTTGCATTTGTTTTCAGTTTGATTAAATGCACACCTAACCTGTAGCCTAGATACTAATGTGATAGCTTTTCGTGAAATGCAACTTTCGCAAGGTAATTGTGAATGCGTTTACGTAATGTCTAAAAAAGCATAATTGCGTTAATCATATCCTTAAATAAATTAATTATTTTTCATGTAAAGAGATTATTAAATGAGCTTACTGGCAGATGAGAGTGGCAGGTTCCCAGTATTGACTCCTCCGATACCAACTATGGCCACCTCGGAGATGCTGGGACGCAACATTTCCTCCCATTGGGAATACTCCACAATCATTTCAGGACTGCCACCGGTCCCTATTAGATATTGGTTCTCCCTCGAGAGCTTTCTTTTGAGTTCCATTTTGCAGTCCCAGTAGCGATGCTGTATGGACTTGACATCCCTGTTCGGGACTCCACTGCATTAACGGCATCCCTGATCTCCAGCCATAGCTTCCTCTTCTCCCTAGGGGTGACCTTCTGAGCCTGCAGCCTCCTAGCCCTCTCCATATAATCCTCTATGAGTACCTCCTTCTCCTCCATAGTATATCTCACCTCCCTAGTCAGCTTGGCTTTCCCCTGTGTGTGAGCCTCTATTTCCCGGACTTTGAAGCTCTACGCTACCCGCCACTGGGCCCAGCCACTTGTTCATCTTGAACAAAGTGGCCGGGTCCACCCACCGCTCCCTCCCCCCTTCCTCCCCCCCTTCCTATCCCACTTCCTGTCCCCCTTTCTGTCCTGTTCCTCCCCCTCTCCCCCTCCCCCTCTCCTGCCTAACCTCCTGCCTAACCTCCTCTAAAATCTCCTCTCTAAACTCCTGCCTAATCAGCTCTAATAGCTGTGGGCTAATCTGCCCCCTATCCCAACCTCCCAATATACTCCAACAAAAAGTGAATGTGCCCAAATAAAAGTGGGTCAAAATAAATAACAAAAATGGGGGGGGGGGAGTGCTCAAATTGTTAAAGGGATATAAATAAAAGAGGGTAAGGATTCTTAAACAGACAAAAATGTAGAAAAAGACTAAAATGAGGATATGTAAACAAAATCTAACTATGGGATGGGTATGGGTTTACAGGGATTGGGGTATGGGATGAAAGGGAATGGGGTGAAAGGGAACCCAGACCAGGGAAATGAAGAAGGGGGGAAAGACAAGGAAGGGGGGAAGCTCTCCCTCACTTCCTAGTGTATTCCGCTAGCCATATCCTTGGGAGCTGACCCTTTTCTACCTGCTGCTTGAACCTTGTGTATTCCGCTAGCCATGTCCTTGGGAGCTGACCCTTTTCTACCTGCTGCTTGAACCATTCGGGACTCTTTAAAAAAGAGACTATTTGAAGTTTTGCTACTAAGGGAAGAGACAAAATCATCAATTTCCATTTGGCAAAAAAGCGGTGTATTTGTCTATTCTTAAAGATCCTAATATTATACTGTTCCAGTATTTTCTGGTACTGGGCACTTTTCAGGAACCCTGAAAACTTGGGAACTTCCCTACCTTTCCAATTCATTAGTATCACATTCCTACCTACAAGTATCATTGTATTCAAAAAATTTAAGTTGTGCTTAGCAGTAGCATGTCTAGAATGAAAAAATATCTCAATTTGTAAAAATTTGATCTGAGTTCCCAAAACCTTATTACACCAAAAATGAACTTTGTACCAGAATTGGGCTACTTTAGGGCATGCCCAGAAACAGTGTATATAGTCTGCCATTTCCTGCCTACATTTAGGACATTTCCGTTGGCCGCCGGCCCATTTAGCTAGTCTGGCTGGAGAAAGATAAGACATGTTCAATATTTTAGTGTGTGATTCTCTCCAACTAATGGAGACCGTTACCTTAGCTGATAAAGTAACACTATAAACAATCATTTCCCTTTCCACTTGTGGCAGCACCTTGTTCCATTTCCTAATTAATTTGTTGATATGGGTTTCCCCTGAAAATTGATCAGCAATTTGTATATCTATGAGATGTTATTAATCTCTTCATGATATGATTTAATTATTTTACCTAGATTCCCCATATCTAGCTCTGGTCCCGTTTCTGCCCTCAAATTCCCTATCCAATGACGTACTTGCAGATAGGCGTAGAAGGATGTTTTTGGTAAATTATATTTGTCCCTTAGGTTGTTAAAAGCTCTTATTACCAGATTCTTCTCCTGGCAGACCTGTCCTATGGAATAGAGACCTTTGTGAGCCCATATCGAGAAGACAGACGTGGTCATTCCTGGTAAGAAACTTGGGTTACCGAGTATAGGTAAAATCTCGGACTTACAAAAAATATTCTTGATTTCCAGACACATCCTCTGCCAGGCACCCACTATGTCTCTAAAAGTAACAAGCTGCATTATACTGGAAGGCAATTTTGCCACTGGGCAGTGTAAAATCGATTTTAAGGCGAAAAGGGATATTAAATTTGATTCTAATTCCTACAGAGTAACCTGCTCTTTCTCAGTAATCTAATCAAGTGCGAATTTGCATAAGGCAGCATAATTATAAAATCTAATGTTTGGACAGGCTAGACCTCCACAGGCTTTTGGGAGTGTTAAAATAGATAGTGCTATGTGTGGCTTCTTACCTCGCCATATAACATTATTGAAAATCCTATATAATAGAGAGATATCCTTTTTGTACAACAATAGTGGAAAATTTTGAAGGAAATATAAAAGTTTGGGAAAAAGAATGGCCTTGATGAACATTATTCTAGCTGAAATACTCAGAGGAAGATTGGTCCCGGTCTGCAACTTTTCCTAACAATGTCCAGGGTCATTACTTAAAGTTATGCCTAAGTACTGTATGTGGTTAGTTTCATGGAAAGGATGAGGCACCCCGCGAGGGGGAACCGAAGAGGGAACCAAACAGTCTGAACATTTGCAAGACCTAAGGTATAGACTGTGATGTGTTGCTTAAAAATAATAAAAGGTCATCTGCAAATAAAGATAAGACCATTTCTTGCCCGCCCAATCTAATCCCCTTCAGCTCCTGTCTCAGATAAATTGCGAAAGGTTCTAGGGAAAGGTTGAATAGTAGTGGGGATAACGGGCAGCCCTGACGCTTGCCTCTCTTCAGGGGAAATCTATCTGAGATATATCCATTCACTATAATTGCTGACAGTGGGTTCTGATACAGCATACGTACAAACTGTTGGAAAGGCCCTGTCATCCCAAATCCTTCCAGTGAGGTAAATAAATGGTCCCAACCAATCAAGTCGAATGCCTTCTCAGCACTGACCGTGAGGATTGCTACATCTGGTTTAAAGTGGGATTTTCTAAAGGTCTTGTTCCAGAAATAATCTAACACAATTTGTAGTTTACATATAATTCTAACTGGGTTTCGTCCTGTCATAAAACCCGCTTGATCTGGGTGTATAATATAATTTAGGCACATTTTAAGTCTGTTAGAGATAATAACTGTCTTTAACTTATAGCCTTGATTTAGAAGGGAAATAGGCCTATATAATGCCGGTAATTCAGGATCTTTTCCTTTCTTCAAAATTAAGACTACATTTGAAGCTGAAAACAGGGGGGAGTGTGACTTATTACCAATAAAATAATAATTGAATAGAGTACAGAAAAGGGGAAGAAGTTGCTTGTGCAACAATTTATAAAATTCGTCTGGAAGTGCATCAGGCCCTGGCTTAGTTATCACCTCTGATATTTATTTTATCGAGATGGGTTTGTTAAGTTTTTGTAGGCCTTGACTTAAAATCTGTGGTAGTTTAAGCTTTTGCCAAAACTTCTCTTTGTTAGTGTTATCTATCAGGCTGGGAGAGTACACTGTTTAAAAGTAGTCAAGAAAGGCTTGTCTTATTTCTGAAATTTTAGTAAGTCTTTTATTCTGGTAGTTAATTGCAGTTATATAGTTTTTCTGCTGCCTAATTTTCGTGATCTTGGCTAACAAGACCCTGCAGCGGTTTCATAGGACAGGTTCCATTCAGAACAGGCCTCGCCGTGGTCGACCAAAGAAGTTGAATGCACATGCTCAGCATCATATCCAGAGTTTGTCTTTGGGAAATAGACGTATGAGTGCTGCCAGCATTGCTACAGAGGTTTAAGGGTTGGGGGATCAGCCTGTCAGTGCTCAAACCATACGCCGCACACTGCATCAAATTGGTCTGCATGGCTGTCTTCCCAGAAGGAAGCCTCTTCTAAAGATGATGCACAAGAAAGCCCACAAACCGACAAGCAGACTGAGGACATGGATTACTGTAACCATGTCCTTTGGTCCGATGAGACCAAGATAAATTTATTTGGTTCAGATGGTTTCAAGCGTGTGTGGCGGCAACCAGGTGAGGAGTACAAAGACAAGTGTATCTTGCCTACAGTCAAGCTTGGTGGTGGGAGTATCATGGTCTGGGTCTGAATGAGTGCTGATGGCACTGGGGAGCTACAGTTCATTGAGGGAACCATGAATGCCACTATGTATTGTGACATACTGAAGCAGAGCACGATCCCCATCCCAGGGCAGTATTCCAACATGATAATGACCCCAAACACATCTTCAAGAACCACTGCCTTGCTAAAGAAGCTGAAGGTAAAGGTGATGGACTGGTCAAGCATGTCTCCAGACCTAAACCCTATTGATTATCTGTGGGGCATCCTCAAATGGAAGGTGGGGGAGCGCAAGGTCTCTAACATCCACCAGCTCCGTGATGTCGTCATGGAGGAGTGGAAGAAGACTTCAGTGGCAACATGTGAAGCTCTGGTGAACTCCATGCCCAAGAGGGTTAAGGCAGTGCTGGAAAATAATGGTGGCCACACAAAATTTTTAAACTTTGTACATTTATACTTAGGGGTGTACTCACTTTTGTTGCCAACGGTTTAGACATTAATGGCTGTGTGTTGAGTTATTTTGAGGGGACAGCAAATGTACACTGTTATACAGGCTGTACACTCACTACTTTACATTGTAGCAAAGTGTCATTTCTTCAGTATTGTCACATGAAAAGATATAATAAAATATTTACAAAAATATAAGGGGTGTACTCATTTTTGTGAGATACTGTGTATATATATATATATATATATATATATATATATATATATATATATATATATATATATACAGTATATACAGTCATCAGTCATGGCCAAAAATATTGGCACCCCTGCATTTCTTTTAGATAATGCACCACTTCGCCCGGAAAAGTTTGCAATTACAAATGTTTCGGCATTCTCATTTTTATTTCTTTTGTTTGGATTGTTATGACACAAAAAAGTGTAGAAAAAAAGCCAAATCTGCTACATTTCACGCAAAACTCGAAAAATGGACTGGACAAAATTATTGGCACCTTCTTGTAAAAAAATTATTGCATTCCAAGTTTGGGATGCTCCTGTAATTTGTAATTAAACTCACCTGTGTCAATTAACAGGGGCTGACAATATAGAAATCCCACCGGCAACCAGTTAAAATGGTGAAAAATTGACTCAACCTTTCTGTTGTGTGTCTCTGTGTGCCACACTGAGCATGGAGAAGAGAAAGAGCAGCAACAAATTGTCTGAGGATTTGATAACAAAAATTATGGAAAAGCATGGACAATCTCAAGGTTACATGTCCTTTTTCAGAGATCTTAATGTTCCTGTGTCCACTGTGCGCAACATTGTCAACAATTTTACAGCCCATGGCACTGTAGCTAATCTCCCTGGACGTGGAAGAAAGATAAAAATTGATCAAAGATTGCAACAAAGGGTTGTTTGAATGGTGGATAAAGAACCTCAATCAACTTCCAAACAAATTCAAGCTGACCTTCAGGCACAAGGTACAAATGTGTCAGCTTGCACTATATGTCGCCATTTGAATGTAAAGGGAAGCTATGGTAGGAGACCCAGGAGGACCCCACTGCTGACACAGAAACATAAAAAAGCCAGATTGGAGTTTGCCAAAATTTCCCTGAGGAAGCCAAAATCCTTTTGGAAGAATGTGCTGTGGACAAACAAAAAAAAATATAGAAAAAGAAAACAAAATTTATACTTTCCTGATAAATTTCTTTCTTTCCGGACATGGAGAGTCCTCAACGTCATTCCAATTACTAGTGGGATATTCAACTCCTGGCCAGCAGGAGGAGGCAAAGAGCACCCCAGCAAAGCTGTTAAGTGTAAGTTCCCTTACCCATAATCCCCAGTCATTCAGCTGAAGGAAAATGGAAAAAGAAGAAACACAGGGGTGAAAAGGTGCCTGAGGCTTACTCAAAAAAACTGCTGAGTTACAATAAAGAAGAGGGTGGGGCCGTAGACACTCCATGTCCAGAAAGACAGAAATTTATCAGGTAAGAATACATTTGTTTTCTTTCCTAAGACATGGAGAGTCCACAACATCATTCAATTACTAGTGGGAACCAATACCCAAGCTAGAGGACATGGAATGAACAGGGAGGGAGAAAAAGGCAGGAGGACCTAAACAGAAGGCACCACCACTTGAAGAACCTTTCTCCCAAAAGAAGCCTCAGCCGAGGCAAAAGTATCAAATTTTTAGAATTTGGAAAAAGTATGCAGAGACCATGTTGCCGCCTTGCAAATCTGTTCCACAGAAGCTTCATTTTTGAAAGCCCAAGAAGAGGAGACAGCCCTAGTGGAATGAGCCGTAATTCTCTCCAGCAGTCTCATAGGCCAAACGAATCAAACTTCTCAACTAGAGAGACAGAGTAGTAGAAGTGGCCTTTTGACCCTTACGCTTTCCAGAGAAAACAATAAACAGTGCAGAAGATTTCCAAAAATCTTTAGTAGCTTGTAAGTAAAACTTTAGAGCCCACACAACATCCAAGTTATGCAAAAGACAATCCTTATGAGAAAAAGGATTAAGACAAAAAAAGGAACAACAATTTCCTGATTAATGTTTTGATCTGACACCACCTTAGGGAGAAACCCCAATTTAGTACGAAGGACCACCTTATCAGCATATAAAATAAGGTACAGGGAATCACACTGCAAAGCTGAAAGCTCAGACACTCTGCGAGCGGAAGAAATAGCAAGAAGAAACAAAACCTTCCAAGATAACAATTTAATATCAACAACATGCATCGGCTCAAATGGAGCTTGCTGCAAAAATTTAAGAACTAGATTAAGGCTCCACGGGGGAGCAACAGGTTTAAACACAGACCTGATTCTAACTGAACAAAGGCTTGAACATCTTGTAAGTCTGCCAGATGTTTGTGTAAAAGGATAGATAATGCAGAAATCTGACCATTTAGCGTACTGACCAATAAACCCTTTTTCAGGCCATCCTGAAGAAAAGACAAAATCTGAGGAATCCTCACCCGGCTCCAGGAGAACCTCTATATATAGACCAATATATATCCCACCAATAAAGATATTTACGCCATATCATATAGTAAATCTTGTGAGTAGCAGGTTTTTGAGCCTGAATCGTGGTTTCAATGAACGCCTTAGAAAAACCACGTTTGGACAGAACTAGGTTTTTAATCTCCAAGCAGTTAGCTTCAGAGAATCTAGGTTTGGATGGAGGAAAGGACCCTGAATTAGAAGGTCCTTCCTCTGAGGTAACAGCAAGGGATGACATTTTTACCAGATTCACAAACCAGATCCTGCGAGGCCATGCAGGAGCTATTAGGATCACCAATGATCTCTCCTGTATGATATGAGCAATAACTCGTGGAAGGAGAGCAAACGGAGGAAACAGATATGCCAGAGAAAACCTCCAAGGAACCGCTAGGGCATCTATCAGAATGGCCCGAGAATCTCTTGACCTTGAACCTTACTTTGGAACCTTGACGTTTTGGCGGGACAACCATCAAATCTAACTCTGGAACCCCCCACATGAGGATTATCTGAGAAAACACTTCCGGATGGAGAGCCCACTTCCTGGGATGAAAGGTCTGTCTGCTCAGAAAATCTGCCTCCCAGTTGGACACTCCTGGAATATGGATGGCATCCGCCCACTGTAGAATGTGAGTCACCTCCTTCATGGCTAAGAAACTCTGAGTCCCTCCCTGGTGGTTGATGTAAGCCACTGAGGTGATTCTGACTGGAATCTGATAAACCGGACTAAAGATAGTTGAGACCAAGCCAATAGGGCATTGAAGATAGCTCTCAACTCCAAGATGTTTATGTGAAGAGAGGAGTCTTCCCGAGACCACAGGCCCTGAGCCTTCAGAGGACCCCAAACAGCTCCCCAGCCTGACAGATTGGCATCCATAGTCACAATCTCCAAGGAAGGTCTCAGAAAGCAAGTGCCCCGAGACAGATATTCCTGTGACATCCACCACAAGAGAGAGTCTCTTGTTAGAGCGTCTAGATTTATTCTCTGAAATAAATCCGAATGGTTTCCGTTCCATTGACTGAGCATAAAAAGTTGCAGCAGTCACAGATGGAACCGAGAAAAAGGAATGATGTCCATGGATGCCTCCTTTAGACCAATCACCTACATGCATTGAACCACAGATGGATGGATGGTAGACTGGAGAGAAAAGCATGAAGCAAGAATTTGGGATTTTCTGACCTCCGTCAGGAAAATTTTCATGGAGAGGGAATCTGTTATTGTCCCTAGGAAGCACACTTTGGTAGATGGAATTAGAGAACTCTTTTCCAAATTCACCTTCCACCTGTGGGAACGTAGAAAAAACAACAACATCTCTGTATGTAACAGTATGTGTTACTTATGTTGCTGCTTTCCCTTTAAGAGTTGTTTTCCTGTCTAATCCTGTATAAATGGCAGAAGATTCACTTACTCCTTGCTTGGTATTGTGATTCAACCTTCCCACTGAAGATCTTGTGCAAATTCCTCTCCAAGTCGCCTCCCCCTCCTCTCTACAGGTTGTCTGCCTACTTCTCATCTGGTGTCATCACTGCAGCTGCATTCAGAGTAATTTGACTCTCCTGCCTGTCAGCACTCACACACTGCTGTGAACCATCCTGCAATTCAGAGGTATACCTCCCAGCTGCTGTATTCCATGAGACAGGCTGTGTGTATTCCCAGCTCCTGGCCTGATTTAATGTTTTTCTTTGACTGCCTTATTAACCTTTTCAGTAGTTGCCAAAAGTATTGTATTTTTTTTGTATTTCTACTGTGGTTGCAGCTGCCAATTAATGAAATAGCTAATTCATGTGTACGCATTATCTTATAAGATATCTCTCCACTGTCAGATATAACAACTTCCTTAAGGGGAACTTACCTACCCTAAACATTAAGGATGAATGTTCATATCAGACATATATTAAAGCATCATTAGGGGTTAGATATTCAATAGAAATTAATACCTTATTCCTAAATCATGCTACACATCTTATTATCAGCTCAGAGTTCTACAGTTGTGATCTTAAGCTTTTAAGGATTAGGAAATTTAAGCATAAACATCCTAATCATTATCTCACACTTATTATACTGTATGAGATTTTGCAAGTTGAAAAGATGATGCCTGAATCAAGATGTCGTCTAGATAAGGCGCCACTGCAATTCCCTGGAATCTGATCACTGCAATAGTGCTCCCAGGACCTTTGTGAATATTCTGGGAGCCATGGCAAGACCAAATGGAAGGGCAATAAACTGGAAATGCTTGTCCAGAAAGGCAAATATTAGAAATTGGTGATGATCCTGGTGAATGGGAACATGTAAGTATGCGTCCTTCAGGTCTATGGTCGTCATGAACTGACCTTCCTTGACCAATGGAAGAATGGAAAGAATAGTTTTCATTTTGAAAGATGGAACCTTGAGGTTGAGACACTTTAAATCTAGGATGGGCCGAAAAGTTCCCTCATTTTTGGGAACCACAAATAGATTTGAATAGAATCCTAGACCTTGTTCCTTTAGAGAAACTGGTACAATAAATCCCAGGGAGGATAGGTCTTTTATGCAACTTAAGAAGGCCTCCTTTTCCTGGTTTGAGGATAATCTTGACAGGAGAAATCTGCCCCTTTGAGGGCAAGACTTGAACCATATCTTGTAACCCTGGGATACTATGTCTACAGCCAATGTATCTGGGACATTGCAAATCCAGAAAGGTTTGAAAATGTAAAGTCTGCCCCCCACCTGATCCAAAATTGGATCGGTGGCAGACCCTTCATACTGACTTTGAGTCAACAGAGGGCTTTTTGTTTTGTTTTCCCTTGTTCCAGGGTTTGTTGGATTTCCAAGAGGACCTGTATTGTTCTGGTTTAGAAGAGGAAGAGGAGGATTTGTGTCCCTTAAAGTTGCAAAAGGAACAAAAATTAGAAGATTGTCGACCCCTAGGTCTATTTTTCTTGTCCTGAGGTAGGAAAGATCCCTTTCCATCTGTAATTTCTGAAATGATTTCCGCCAGACTAAGTCCAAACAGAGTTTTACCCTTATAAGGTAAAGCTAAAAGCTTGGCCTTTGACAAAACATCAGCTGACCAAGATTTCAACCTCAGAGCTCTGCAGGCTAGCACAGTAAAGCTAATCATTTGCATGTTGGCATCACAGATAAAGGTATTTGCCAATTTAAGAGCTTTGATCCTATCCTGGATCTCCTCTACCATAGTTTCCTTGGTAATAAGATCAGACTAGGCGTTGCACCAATAAGATGCTGCACCCACAACCGTGGCAATACTCGCCACAGTTTGCCACTGTAATCCTTGATGGATGTACATCTTTTTCACGTAAGCCTCTGGCTTCTTATCCATTGGATCCTTAAAAGAGCAACTATCCTCAATAGGAATCGTAGTTCTCTTAGCAAGGGTAGAAATAGCTCCTTCTACCTTAGGAACAGTGCGCCATGAGTCACAAATAGAGTCAGCAACAGGAAACATCTTTTTAAAAACAGGGGAAGGGGAAAAAGAAACCCCTGGTGTATCCCATTCCTGAGCAATAATTTCAAAAATCTTACTTGGAACAGGAAAAACTTCATCAGAAGATGGAGAATTATAAACTCTATCCAGTTTAGATGCTTTAGTAGGGTTAACAGAAACCAAAGGTTCAGAGTCATCTAACGTAGCTAGGACCTCCTTCAGTAGTAACCGGAGGTGTTCAAGCTTAAATCTAAAATTCACTTCTTCAGATTCTGAAGATTTTTCTGCTAAAGTGTCAGAGTCTGAGATTTCTCTTTCAGAAGCTACTGAAGAATTTTCCTCCTTAGACAATAGAGAAATATTGGCTAATGCCGACTTAGAGGGGTCAGAAAATTTAGAAGCAGGCAAATGTTCAGATTTCCTCTTACATTTCCGCAAAGAAGGGAAAGCAGATAAAGCCGCTGACACTGCTGAAGTAATCTAAGCAGAGAAATCCCCAGGTAAATAAAAAACCCCAGGAGTTTGAGAGGACACAGAAGGCACAGTATGAGATACAACTAAGGCTTGGGACGTTTGAGGAGAAAGCTGCGGCATGTCACGCACAGCAAAATCCTGAGAGACACATGGCTCAGAAGGGAGAATATTTTCTTTAAATTTTAACGTTTTTGCTAAACATGAGGAACAAAACTGCATTGGTAGATCAATCTGATTATCTAAGCATAGCAAACATGTATCCATATAGATAGGATCCTGTTCAGAGTCCATAATGCAAGGACAGGTCCCACTAGCAATAAACAGAACTGTAACTAAATTGAAATATTAAAAAAAAAAATATTTTACTTTCTTTATTGAAAAAATAGTAATGTAAATTAACTTCAAACAAACTATCTGAAGTTCCTACCGGACCAGTGTTAAAATCCCACTAGCAAGCAGAAGTCTGTGAACTGTCAGGTGAACGATCCAGAGTCACTGAAGCTAGTCCAATTGGCAAATAACAAAGCCAACACCTCTCTTCAAATTGCAGACCGACTTTCTGAGCTCACAAAAGTCTGCTCCGTAAAACCGGAAGTGCGGAGGACACATTAGCGGCCAAGAATAGAAACTGGCGTGAAAAAAACAAACAAACTGTTGCATAAGCTTTTAAAAGCCGTTTGTTCCCACGGCTGTATAAGCTAATAAAACCGTTATCTCCCTCTGCTGGTGAGAATTAAAACCAGCAACGATAAGAAATAACTCCCAAATATGTTGCAATATAACATTAATAAGCCACATATACTGCCAAGCATTAAGGAGATTAACCCCTAAACTCTCTCATCCTCATACCTAAAGTCCCAACTAATTTTTGACCCAATAAAAATCTGCCCTAACACTGTACCCCATGACAGTAGGGTAACTCTGTCCCATAATGAGATCCACTGGAGGTTTAACCTCTTGAGTGCTGTCCTTTCTAACCTAGAAAGGAAGAGACACTTACCTGTGGATCCGGCTGCAGGGCACAAAGCAGCTACATAGGTGTGGCAGGTACTGCGCTCCCTGTCATAGACCTGTAGTAAGAGAAAGATCAGAGTCAGCAACCCTGGCTTTCAACAAAAGGGTAGCAAAATTGTTAGAAGTAAAGTAAGGACTACCTCACTGCCTTCTAACGGCTAAAAGCCACCACTACTCTTATTCAAGAGATTGATGTGGACACAACTAGACCCCAGTCCTTGCTTGCAGGGAAAAATACCCATAAAAGGACAATTTTTCTTCAGGCACCGACTTTGCACAACCTCCATTGACAGAGGCAAAGAGAATGACTGGTTATTATGGTTAAGGGAACTTACACTTAACAGCTTTATTGGGGTGATCTTTGCCTCCTCCTGCTGGCCAGGAGTTGAAAATCCTACTAGTAATTGGAATAACGTCATGGACTCTCCATGTCTTAAGAAAGAAATTAGGCTTTTAAAGAAATGAATACAGTCCCTACAGTCAAACATAGTGGAGGTTCACTGATGTTTTGGTGTTGATTTGCTGCTTCTGGCACTGGATGTCTTGACTGTGTGCATGGCATTATGAAATCTGAAGACTACCAAAGAATTCTGTTGTGCAATGTAGGGCCCAGTGTCCAAAAGTTGGGTCTCCATCAAAGGTCATGGGTCTTACAACAGGCCAATGACCCAAAGCACACGTCAAAAAGCACCCAGAAATGGAGATCTCAAAACAGCAGTTGGGAAAAGGAACCCTTCCAATCTGAGAGACCTGGAGCAGTTGGCAAAAGAATAGTGGTCCAAAATTCCAGTAGAGAGGTGTAAGAAACTCATTGATGGTTACAGGAAGCGATTGATAGTTATTTTTTTGACAGTTATTTTTTCTAAGGGGTGTGCTACCAAATATTACATTGAGGGTGCCAATAATTTTGACCTGTCCATTTTTTTATTTTTTTGTGGAATGTGTCAGATTTGGCTTTTTTTCTCCACTTTTTTGTGTCATCTCAATACAAACAAAAGAAATAAACATGAGAATGCCTAAACATTTGTAATTGTAACAATTGTCTAGGTAAAGTGGTGCATTATCTGACAGAAATGCAGGGGTGCCAATGACTATATATATATATATATATATATATATATATATATAATACCGTTCTGCACACAGATTTTAGCCTCCTTATGTCATCTGCCTGGGTGCAGAAATGCAATCAATATCCCTTGAAAATAAATGCACTCTCAGGTCTTTTTTCAAAGTGGAGAACAAAAGGTCTCTTTTAATGTAACGTTTTCAGGGAACTCATCCCCGTCATCAGCATAACAACAGTGTCAAAATTGCAACCTAATATACAACAATGTGAATTAAACAAATAACAAATACCTGTGTGCACTCAGTGAAATTACCGCCAAACTTTTGTTTTGGAACGCACTGTTTGCGTTCCACACTGTGCTAACCGGAAGTGTTACACTACACATAACTTCCGGTGTGTGTATTAAAAATTATATTGAATAACTTAAAATTATTACAATAAACTTAAATAAGTGCTACTGGGATGCATGCTACTTGTATGCTTTATGCCTCTCTCTACTGGCTGCATTTCTTAAGTGCTAATTTTCGCTGTCTGTAATTCGGTATCTAGTAATACGGTTTTGCGATCACCTTGTGTAAGTGTATGTACAATCTCTTATGTGCCTTACTTGTATACCAATTTGTGCTCTTCATATTTGTCGCATATGTTTAATGTGGTCATAGCCCATATATTAACTTCCTTTTTTGGGGTGGCATATTCGGCTTACCGTGTTGTATCGGTAGTCATGGTGACCGGAAAGTGTCAGCACTACTTTGTGCATTGATATTCGTTTTCAAGTGCGGCTAATCAGCTGGAGCACACTATGTTACACTACTCTTGTCTGCAACCTACGGACGGGTCTGCCCCCATAGTTGCTATGCTTGCAACTATTTAATGTAATATTGGGCTATATTTATTGGAATATTTAGATGACCTTATAGACCACATTAATTGACTATCACATATATATAAATAAAAATAAAATAAAAGTAAAACACTAATATAAATTTACATAACACATTTCCAGTGTTGAACATAAAGCAAAAGTAACAACTTACAATTGGCAATGAGCCTACTATACTTTATACTGCTCAGCTGTTGTTAAATCATTATATCATATGACATCCTGTTATATAATATATTATCTTATCCATGTATGTATGGCTTAGAATTGATATTCCTTATTTTAATATTCCTTATTTTTATATTGCTTATTTTTATATTGCCTATATATAATACTGTCCATGTACCCAATATATACAGGATTGTTTCACATCTTGTCTTGTAGATTCCTCTTTTATATCATAGCATAATGTTGGTATGTTGTTCTCAGTTACTTATTACTTCCATTCCCCAGGTTAACTTATAGCTTTAGGTGTATATTAAGTTCTTCCATGTATGTTCCCCATAGTGTCCATGTAAGTTGTGGGGGGGTTTCAGATTAGGCCGCCAAGTGCATAGATACAGGAGAACAAATATTGTGGTAACTTGCCTGGTGTGTGCCTTATCCTATGAGTAGCAGTGGTCACTTTCGTGTCCTCAACTCACCCATATCTTCAGTGTTAGTTAAGGAGACTACCTCCTGTGCACAACACCTTTCAGGCATACCCTGGATTGTGTCTCTAATCTATATCAGCGCCTTAAAATCTGGTGACGAATTAAGTCCCCCTGGGTGCACTGTGCCCAACCTGTACATCCATTCTGCCTCTCTTCTGAGTAAGGCTTTATTACGATCACCTCCCCTTTCCAGTGGGGGGATGTGATCTATAAGGATGTATCTGATGGCTGACACTTGATGGGACATCTGTGCGCAGTGTCTGGCCACTGGTTGATCGGACTCTCCAGTGCTGAGTGCCAAGCGTATGGCTCGTCTGTGGTCTCCCGGAGTGTACCATTAGTCTTGCCAATGTAGAACCGGGCACATGGGCAAAAGAGTAAGTATATTACAAACGTGGTGTTACAGGAAAGAGAGTGTTTGATGTTATACACCTTATTTGTATGAGGGTGATGGAAAGTTTTAGTGGCTATTAGGCCATTGCACGTAGTGCAGCCTAAGCATCGATATGAGCCTTTGATTTTAACGTGTATTTTTGGTGCAACATTTTTTAGGGTCGGTCTTTACCAAAATGTCTCGGAGGTTGATACCTCTCCGGTATGCTATCATAGGAGTAAGGTTATGTGCAAATTTCAATTTAGGATCCGATTGAACCACTGGCCAATGTTTTTTAAGTATTTTACCAGCTTTGGTGGTATTGGGTGCAAAGGTGGTTGCCATTATGAGCCTATTTTGTGCCTGGGTTGTGCCTTCCTTATATATAAGGGTGTCTTGTGTATAGGGTAATACCTCATCAAGGATTTCATCAACAATCCATTTCTTGTAACCCCGCTGTAGGAACTTGTCCCTCATGAGCTGTAACTGGGAGACCCCTGTTGCCCTGCTTGAATTATTGCGTATTACCCTAATCATTTGAGATTTGATGATACCCTTAAGCAATGCTGGTGGGTGGCAGCTGTTTGCGTTGAGTATAGAGTTCCTATTGGTGGGTTTGTGATACAGTGTGGTACCTAGTACCCTATCTTGCGTGTAGATGTTAAGATCAAGGAAGTGTATCTCTTTATCACTGTGTGTGATCTTAAACCTCACCGGTGTCGCTGTGTTATTGAGGTGATCAAACAATTTAAGTAATGTTTGTTGTCGCCCCCCCCCCCGCCAGATGAGAAAGACGTCATCAATGTATCTTACATAGAATACAATTGATGATGTGTATGTACTCCAGAGGAACTGATTTTCGAAGTGGGACATAAAGACATTGGCATATGATGGGGCCATTTTAGACCCCATCGCTGTGCCTGCTACCTGTATGTAATACTTTGTCTCAAAACGAAAATAGTTATGGGTAAGGCAGAATTCCATAAGTGTCAATAGATACTCTATTGGTGGTACCTCATATTCTGTGTCCTCAATGAGGTGTGTTCTGACTGCTGTTTGTCCCATGTCATGGGGGATGATGGTGTAGAGACTGTTGACATCCAAGGTCACTAGGATGTCCCCAGTCTCCACATCAACATCCCTCATTTTACTTATTAGATCATTTGTGTCAGTGATATATAAAGTAATTTTCTTCATCGTGGGTTGCAGTAAGATGTCAATCAGTTGTGCCACCGGCTGTGTCAATGATTGTACCGCTGAGACAATGGGTCTCCCCGGTGGGTGGTGAAGTGTTTTATGAATTTTTGGTGTTGTACATAGTATGGGGACCCTCGGGTATTGGGTCACACAAAATTCATAAATTTGTTCATTGAGGTATCCCTGTTCATACCCTAACCTTAGGATTCCATCCAATTATTTTTTATATTTAGAGGTGTGATCGTTAGGGAGGGTTGTATAGGTATTTATGTCAGTCAATTGTTGCAGGATGTCCCCTCTATAGTCATCATAGTCCATTAAGACAATGGCCCGCCCTTATCTGTAGGGCGGATGACTAGGGAGTGATCACCCTGCAAAGTTTTAATTGCTTGTCTCTCAATGTCAGTTAGATTGTGTTTCCATTTTTTGTTTACTCTATTGTGTTCCAAATCCTGTGAAATAAGCCTCATGTAAGTTTTAGTGGTGGCACTACTGTTCTGTGGCTCAAAAGTGCTAGGTTTTTTGCACTTTTGTATGGGATTAGTGGTTTCCTCACATAGAGGGAAGTGTTGAAAATGTTCCTTAATTTTTAAGGTCCTGTTTAGTTTGTACGTGTCAATCTTAAGGTCCAATTCAGGGGTGGTGTGGCTAGGCACAAAAGTTAAGCCTTTGTTGAGGATTAGCCGTTCAGCCGGGGTCAATATGTGTTTACTTAAATTGACCACTATATCCTCCTCCGGCTGCGGCGTGTGGGTCTGTACCTGCCTCCCCTCCCTTCTGATGTGTGGTCTATGTCGCCTCCCCCTCCCCATGACCTCATAGTCACTCCTAAAAAATGGTCTGGTGTGGAATGGCCCCTATGTACATATGGAGCTTGATGTGTTGATTGTGGATTATACATGCCCGGTGGTGTTTGAGTTACACATATAGTGCTTGTGTCAGTTTCTGATGACTCAGCCCCACTTGTATCAATAGTAGTGAATTGTACTCTCCTTGGTCTATGTGGTCTCCTTGTTCTACCCTCTGTAGTGTTGGTAAATCATTTATAGACTCTCCCATGTGTATAGTCTGAATTCACTGAGTCAAGTTTTCTGTTTTTAAAGACTATTAGGTCTGATCTGTATTTTTCAATTTGTTGATTGAGTTTAAGTAACCAATTTTCTTGTTGGTCTTGCGTGAGTGTTTCATTGTGTGTTTGTTCAAAAGTTACTATTTCAATCTTAACTTTAGCTAGAATGTTAGTGACTTCCTCCACTACCAATAGTACCAGATCTAAAGAACATTTATTTAAAATGTGGCACCATTTTCTCCTGAATTCCAGGTTGTCTCTCCCTATCGTGGGAATGTTTTTTACCCTGAACCCCCTAGGGATGTGGCTTAGTCTATAGTATTCTGATAAATAGCTACCATGTAACATGAGGTCTATCTCACGCTTTTTTAATTTTAACAAATTGTGATATAAATTCACAGGGGTCTCACCAGCACTTCTGTTGATAAGGGCGAACAGGATCCTGGCCGCATCATCTTGTGTATAGGTAACTGTTCCAATCTGTGCTCCCAAGGCATGCTCTCCTGCTGTTTCTTCCATGTGGGTGGTTGCTGTTCCTGTTGGGGGGAGTGCAGAGACAGAATGAAATACAGGATCCATATTAGGAATGTAGTTAAGTTGTAGGCTCAACACAGTTATATCCCAAGGCTCAATGGCTGTTGTGAGAAAATAAGTCTTAGGCTGTTGAGTGCATATAGGCAGGATGTCAGTGATATGCAGTAAGAATATTGTAGTTTAAAGAATCACTGAGTGTTCACCAGTCTGGTGGTGGGGGTATTTCTGTAAATATAATATACAATACCGCCCTGCATACAGATTTTACCCTCCTTATGTCATCTGCCTGGGTGCAGAAATGCAATCAATATCCCTTGAAAATAAATGCACCCTCAGGTCTTTGTTATTTGTTTAATTCACATTGTTGTATATTAGGTTGCAATTTTGACACTGTTGTTATGCTGATGACGGGGATGAGTTCCCTGAAAATGTTACATTAAAAGAGACCTTTTGTTCTCCACTTTGAAAAAAGACCTGAGAGTATGTTTATTTTCAAGGGTTTTGTATGTCCTTGTGTATCTTGGGAAGTGTGTATAGTATGGGAACCACTGGGAAATCTCTTTTGAGGAAACCATAGTGATTCTGTGTAATCTGACCCTCATCTAGCCAATGTCCTAAGGTGGCGTCAATTTTTCTTTCTGAGTCGTACCGTGGGGTCACCTGGTAAGGGATGGTATGTGTTGCTGTCAGATAATTGTCTCATGATCTCTGCCTTGTAATCAGAGGTATTCATGACTACTATACCCCCGCCTTTATCGGCGGGGTGTATGACTATGGAGCAGTCCTTCTGTAGTGATCCAATGGCCAATCTTTCTTCCTTCGTTAAGTTATCACACCATCGTTGTCCTGGTCTTTTAGGTATCTGTTCCGTTAGATAATTTGTGACAGTCTGAATAGTAGAATTGTTGGAATGTGGGTCAAAACACCCTTTGGATTTGAATCTGTCTACACCTTCGCTGGTAGTTCCAAAATATTCCTTTAGTCTGAGATTTCTCCCAAACTTTTGAATATCTATAAATAGATCGAATTCATCTTTCTTAGTGGCTGGTACAAATGATAGTCCTTTATTAAGCAAATTAGTCTCTGCCTTGTTTAGTGTACGATTGCTGATATTGAAGACCATGCTTGTAGCTACATCTGTATTGGAGGGCGGTGGGCAGTGCCCCCCCTCCTCGTGTGCGGCCTCGGCCTAAAAAACGATTCCCAGAGCTAGGTGGTAATGATGCAGCATTGTTTCTGGAATTATCCCACTGCTGGTATCCTCTGCTACCCCAGGAGCGCGTGATGACCCCACTAGAGGCTCCTTCAATACCACCCTGGCTGTTATCTGGATCAGAACTGTCGCCATAACTAGAATCAACCATTGTCATGTTCTTCTTTGTGAATCTCCTATCACGTCGTGGGCGAATCGCCCGTCTGTCCTCTGGTGCCATCATCCATCTGTAAATGGTCTTATATGAGTAGTCTTGATTAACCATCTGCATTTTCCTGTTCTTGAACGCTATCAGTTCTTGTTTATAAGTCTTTACCTGGATGTCCAATTTGCTTATCCAATCTGTGTTAGCGTCCAATCTTAGAGTAGATAGTTCTTCTGTTTCATATGTGGTGATTTCAGTCTTTACATCTTTAAGGAGCCAACCATAATTTTGGGGATTTTTTAAGATTTTCTATTCCCTTTGTTACATATGTGGTGCATTACTACAGGTGACATTTCCACCCTCTCTCAGTTATGTATAAATATCTGAATGGTGATTTTCCTCGCATTAGTATTTTTGTTCCTTTTAGACCACACTAGTGTAATTTATCTTTATTTTGTTTTTAATCATTTGTTTTTAATACATACAACGTTCCTTTGGTCCGCTGGCTGTTGACTAGGTGGTGAGTTAACAATATGCAGTATCAGATGGTGAAGATAGTAACATTAGAGAGATTTTATTTTATTTATCATTGTTTACTTGGTATAGAGATTGTGACAATTATTTGGCAATTATTTGTTCTACAATATATTAGGTTTATTTATAGCAAAAAGGATTTTGTCTTTAGTTATTTATTTCTTTTTGACAATTGCTAAGGCACAAGCTCATTTTATGGTTATGTTTGGGTATACTTTGTGTTGATAATCCGCTATATCTAGTGCTTAATGATATTCGCTTCTGTCACAATAGCCTCCTATTTAGATCTTCATCTAGCCTTGTTTTCATGATTGAGAACTCACCTGATAACAATAACTCTGTGTGGGGATGATATTATTTATTATTTTTATTTTATATTTATTTTTATTATTATGTTTTGTGATTTCATACAGCACACATGGATATGTTACTTGTTGTTTTTTAGGGTTGGCTTGGGGACTTGATAGCTCTGAGTGACAGTTACTGTTATTTGATAACGATTGCCGACTTTACGGCGAGCCTATTGGCGTGGAAGTCCCGATTTTCAGCCTATCAGGCATATGGGTGGATACTATGAGCCTGAGTTATGACATCTTTGGAACTGATTGGCACGATAGGGGTGTGTGGCTCAATACCACTACCCCATTGGATGATGAGTTTGTTTTGAGATATCACCGACAACCCAGGCTGTTATTATCACAGAGTGCCGATTTTGCAGCATTTCTATTGGTTTAGAGGTGCCGAGATTCAGCCTATCAGGCATATGGGCGGGCAGTAAGAGCCTGAGCTATGACAACTATGGGAGCCGATTGATTGGTAGTTCAGTGGTGTGTGGCACAATAGCGTTACCCCATTGGATGGCAAGGTGTTTTGGCTACTACATACGATTTAACTTTATCACTCAGAGTTACTCATACTTTTTTTAAAAACATCGGTTTTTAAAACATCGGTTCTTTATACATCGGTTTTTGGTTAGATAAGGTTGCCCGAGTAGTCTAGCGCTATCCGGATCTTCACAGTTAATTTATATTTACACTATAGCTTTGAAATGACCCGATCACGTGATGTTTGGGCACACGATACCATACAGTGCAAGTCTGGATTGACAGTTATCTGGATTATGTAGTAGATGGCTTTATTGTTTTTACGTGTACCTGTCAGGCTAGGTATTCTGTGAGGCTGTACTAGTGACTATTTTCCGTATGGCCGTTTTTGATTGGTGGCTGTGAAAGGAGGTTTGTATGAACACACACCATTGGTCAATTTAGGTTTGTATATATTTTGATTACTCGGGCCTCTACTGCATTATTGTTTATACTCATATATATTGCCAGTTGACAGGTGTCTCCTGTGGACCAAGAATGTTGTTTCTTTTTACACAATTTTTACACAATTCATACACTTTTTAGATTCACTTTCATTGCACTTATGACATATATAATTGTACATGTTTTTCAGCCTATCAGGTTAGACTTATCTGAACTATGATCCTATCAGGAGACTGGTTTCTCCTGTCCTCATACACCCATTGCACTGATTGGTTCACAATATAGGGGAGGGTTCCACTTACCTTTATAAGTTTGCCATTTTGGATTGTTGTTTGTCAGAGGAAGGGACTCTTTGGTGTCCCGAAACGTCACAAATAAAATCTTTATTACACAGACGGCTGAATTCCAGTGAGTGCTTATTCTAATTTCGAAACTATTGACATATCCATATAGCACCCTGGCAGTTGAAGACAGATGGTGAGAGTGCATACACCTACAAACCAATATATATATATATATATATATATATATATATATATATATATATATATATATATATATATATATATATATATATATACTGTATTGTCCTTAGTATAGGCCGCACTTGTTTCCCCTAATGCAAGTCTTTAAATTAGGGATGCGGCCTATACTCGGGATGTTGCCCAAAAACAATATACAAATACCGGCATACTGTAAGTATCCTAGCTTAAACAGGTTGGGGTTAGGCGGAAGCGGAAGCGCAGTGTTTGTTGCAGGGATGGTTTCCTGGAGACTCCACTGTCCGCTACCGACATGCTAAGCCACCGCCGACATCCTAAGCCACCGCCAGGATGATCATGACTCCCCACTTAAAGCTGCACTCAGGAGCAGCGAGTTTAACATGGAGATCGCAGCCGGACAGGAGAGACACTGAGCCATCACACCAGCACACCACTGATGCCCAGGATGTCAGGAGCACAGGATGGGAGTGGGAGGGGTTTAAGATTGTGCGTTATCATCTGTGACACAGCGTCTGAGATAACAGGTGCCACCTTATGTGTATGTGCTAAGGGTGAGAAGGTATGTGGTAGGAGAGGGTTATGATTGATGAAGGGTGCTAAGAGGGTGAGGATGGCTAAGGGGAGGTACCGGCAGTTACGGTAATAGAGTAGTGGGCGCTGTGTGAGGGAAGGAAGCTGAGTGGGTTAAGAGGAGGCAGCCTGTGATTATGAGGGGGATGTGTGTGTGGGGGGGGGGCGGGAGGGTAAGGTGACTTACCTTATCTGTCATGGAGGGAGGGGGTCGTGTGTGAGGGAGATGAGGGGCTGAGAGGGTGAGGAGGGCTGAGGGGAGGTAGTTACCTTTAATAGGGTGAATTGTGGGCACTGTGTGAGGGAAGGAGGCTGAGTGGGTTAAAAAGAGGCAGCCTGTGGGGGTTATGAGAGGGCTGTGTGTGTGTGAGGGGGAGGGTAAGGAGACTTATCTGTCAGGGAGAGAGGCTAAGAGTTAAAAATGTAATTTCTTAAAAAAGGCACCAAACTTTAAGGGTGCAGCTTATAATCAGGAGCGGCCTATACTCGGAACAATATGGGTATATGTGTGTGTGTCTGTGTGTGTGTGTGTGTATTTCTATGTGCATTTATTCATATGTATGTGTGTGTATATATACAGTATATATATATTGCATTTATGTATATGTGTGTGTGTGTGTGTGTGTGTGTATGTGTTTTGTGTGCGTGTCTATCTGCACTTATGTATATAAATGTGTGTATTGTGTATATATATATATATATATATATATATATGTGTGTGTGTGTGTCTGTATGTATGTATATGTCTATGTGCGTTTATGTATATGTATATGTATATGTATGTGTGTGTGTGTATATATATATTTATGTTCATGTGTGTGTGTTTGTTCTTTGTGTGTGTGTGTAAATCTATGTTCAGTTATGTATATTTTTGTGTGTATGTGTATATATATATATGTGTGTGTGTGTCTAATATGTCTATGTGCGTTTATGTATAAGTATGTGTGTATATATATATATATATATATATATATATATATATATATATATATATATATATATAGACAACGGTAACAAACTTGATCCCAGGCGAGGTATTTAAAAGCACAAAAAGTCTTTATTAGATTCCACTTGTGGTAAAAGCATAAGGAGGTACCAAAACACATAAAAAGAATATTCACACGAAAGCATAGGCTAACATGTTTCGGCCTGATGCCGTAGTCGTAGCTGGAGTAATGCAAGCGTGTGAAGCATTTAAAGGGACATATCACTAAAATGTTTCTTAAGGGTTAAGTTACGTATCAATTTGTTAATATCCAACATGGTGTGAAACAAATTAAAATTGCATGTTGGCGCAAAATTTAAGCCATAACTTAATACCCTTAATTGTGTTTCCGATAGACAATAAGCAGAGAGATTAATAACATTGTTTACTTGTATTTTGTGTTCCTGTTCCCCCTCCGTGGGTATCTCTCTTGCTTCTCTTGGCCTATTCCTGTTTTCTCTGTTGGTTTGTAAAAAACCTGTTCAAAAACTTGTCGATCTACACTAGTGTTAGTAACTTAACCCTTAAGAAACATTTTAGTGATATTGAGCAGGGTTCTATAGAAATGACACAAAATGGGGCCACTTCTGGCACGACTCCGCATGCAGCTTTGAATTTAAATTTTGATGAGACATGTGATGTGATTGCCTTGGAGAAATTGGGGAGACAGGGAGATATTGTTGATGATAGAGATTTAGTCAATAGCTTCAATGGCTTCAAGAATCCCTCTGAATTCTACCCAATTCAGAGTAGGGGGCCTATTCTTGAAACCTTCTACCATAGAGTGGAAGCAGATTTAACTAGACTTTCTGAAACTATTCGATCAGGGAGTGTGGTTCAATCTAAGAGACAGAATCTCAGTAAAACCGAAAAACAAGCAATGTTAGAATTACGTGAAAACCAAGATATAGTCATTCGTTCAGCGGATAAGGGGGGGTCAGTAGTTGTTATGAGCAGAGACAAGTATATTGAAGAAGCCTACAGACAACTACATAATACTAACAACTATGAACCCCTTACTCGAGACCCCACCAATTTATACCAAAGGGAATTAATGTCACTTTTGGATGATGGGTTGGAAGATGGGCACCTTGATCAATCTACCTTTGACTATCTTTTGGTCCATAACCCTGTGGTGCCCATCTTCCACCATCTTCCAAAGGTGCACAAAACACTTACCAATGTAACAGGTCGCCCGATAGTGAGTGGGATAGGTTCTATGTTGGAACATCTATCCCAATGGCTTGATGCCATACTTAACCCCTTTGTCACGTCCCTACAAAGTTACTTAAAAGACACCAAAGACTTGGTTAATTTAATTGAGACATTACATTGGGACACTAACAATGTTTGGGTCACAGTAGATGTAACAGCCCTCTACTCGTCCATTCCACATGACCAAGGTATACAGGCTCTTTCATTTTTTCTCAGAAGTTTTTCTAACTTTTCTACCAAATTTGTGGATTTTGTATTGAGGGTAGCATATTTTCTCTTGACACACAATTTTTTCAGATTCGAGGGCAAGTTCTATCTCCAGAGATGTGGGACAGCCATGGGGGCAAAATTTGCCCCCTCTTACGCCAACCTTTTTATGGGTTGGTGGGAGCTGTCCCACATCTATGGAGATAGAAATGCCTACAAGAATAACATCGTCTTTTATAGACGTTATATCGATGACCTGCTATTTATTTGGCAGGGAGAAACCGAATCTGTGGATTTGTTTGTACAAGGTCTGAATAATAATTCGATGGGACTTGAATTTACATTTGAAAAACATGAAACCTGTATCAATTTTTTAGATCTCACTCTAATGCATAAAAGTAACGGACAGATAGTCAGTGATCTGTATAGGAAACCCATTACCAGAAATACAATTTTACATGCTAAGAGTTGCCATCCTAGGCATGTGCCTTTCGCGGTTGCTAAGGGACAGCTTATACGGATTAAAAGAAACTGTTCAGAGGAAAAAGCCTATATAAAGCAAAGAACTGAAATGAAAGAGAGATTAAAACATAGGGGTTATCCGAAGCATGTATTAGAGAGAGCACAAACACAAGTAGATAGACTTGATAGACAGACATTGTTACAACAGTCCAAAAACAAAAAATGTGTTTCCACTCAAAGTGACCAGGTTACTTTTGTAACTGAGTACAGCGAAGAATATAGGAGTATATGCAAAATAGTGAAAAAACATTTTGCACTTCTAGTGGCTGATAACAAATTGACTAAATGTGTGGAACAAGGTTTACGCTGTTCCTACAGAAAGAGTAAGACCATAGGGAACTACTTGTCTCCCTCTGAACTTCCTAGTCCAGCTGATCCCCCGAGTGGGTCTTGGCTTAGACATAGGGGGATGTACAGGTGTGGCAGGTCTAGATGTAGACCATGTGAATTTGCTACCCTCTCAAACAAATTTCAGTCAACAGTGACTGGTGAGGAGTTCAGCATTGATTCCTGCCTTAACTGTACATCCTCCTATGTCATTTATGTCCTGACTTGTATCCAATGTAACCTTCAATATGTGGGTCTCACCACGACAGACGTCAATACGAGGATAAGAAATCGTCTTTCCTCTATTAAAACTGGTGAAGCAACCACACCCTTGGTGAAACATTTCAAAAACATACATAATAAAAATAACAACACACTAAGATGGCAAGTCATTGAATGGGTTAAACATCCCCCTAGAGGTGGTAATAGAGATGAGGCTTTGGGGAAACGTGAAATGTTTTGGATCTTTAGATTGCAAACACGCGTACCCAAGGGCCTCAACTCAGAATATGATTTAATCAATTATTGGAAATAGATCAGGTTTATCATTTCTGTGTCCACCCTTGGGCTGATTGTATATTCAGTCAACACTCAGTATTAAATACAATTCCAAATTCCTAAATACAAACACTAAAATGTGTTTTACTCATTTTTCATTAGTGTACATACGTACAGCCATATATGATTATCATTATTGTGTTGCAATCTACACTAACGTCCTTCCATTCTAGTATATTTTCATTACCACTGTATATTGATACCAGTCATAATAAGAGAGTTGTTTTGGTTTTGTTTTTGTTTTGCTTTGTATTGATTGACATTTCATTTACATATTGGTTCACCCCTATTTATTTAACTGTGAAAATCGGTTTAACAGTGTGTATGAACACTGTGCTGCATATAGAGATTGAGGGTGGTTATCAACATAAGCATTGGACATTTTAATAAAGGAAAAGTTTTATTTTTAGCTCTATACGGAATTGAGCCTTTTCAATTTATTTATTATTTTTATTTCCATGCTTATGATATTCCATTCCATATGCAGTATTTGTTCAATTGTGTTTATCTTATCATGTTGTATAGACTCGTAATTGTGCCAGTTTGACCATATATATATGTATTAGCAATTGTATTGCTTCTTTTGAATTGCTCCCTCTGACTTGATTCATTTATTTATTTATTAACTTGATACATAATTACTAAGTATTATATAGATCTTAAGTTTAAAAGTTTATGTACATTACTCATGTAATTGTCCTTCAGGCTAAAATGTCTATAATTTAAGTATGCATTTTTGTATTTATGAAAAAATGATGTGCAAAGTTTTCTATGTATCTTTTTGGTAACTAACGGGTTAAATGTCTGTATTCACACACTTAAAATGAAGGTTCATGATTGGTCTCTATTTTGACCTATCATTGAACAGATGTCCCTTTAAATGCTTCACACGCTTGCATTACTCCAGCTACGACTACGGCATCAGGCCGAAACATGTTAGCCTATGCTTTCGTGTGAATATTCTTTTTATGTGTTTTGGTACCTCCTTATGCTTTTACCACAAGTGGAATCTAATAAAGACTTTTTGTGCTTTTAAATACCTCGCCTGGGATCAAGTTTGTTACCGTTGTCTAAATTTGCACCAGGATTTCCTAGTGCGAGGAGAAGCTTGCAGATTTAGCACCACCTGTTGATACGCTGGATTCACCTATGCTGTTGCCTGGTTACGACAGCAATCAAGTCGATTGGCCGTGACAAGGTCACGTGAGAGGACACTCCTCCCGGCACCACGGCGGAACGCCGTATTCGAACAAACAGAGAGCCGAAGGATTTCGGAGATCACGGTGGTTGTTCCAGACGCTGGAGGCACTAGAAGAGCGGTGAGTGGGTACAGCATATCGCTGTTATTGGGCACAGATTGCTCTAGGAGGTCCCACTAAGCACCGCTAGTGTCATTAACACCGGGGATAGAGTCCGCCTCTGTTTGTTTATTTGCATCATTGCCGATATACCGCATTACCAAGTGAACTATCACATATCACAGGAAGGAGATATATATCATGCTGAATCTTGCTTACAGTTTTACACCTCTCTGTGCAGTTTATTGAACTTTTCTTTTCCTTTGATTATATATATATATATATATATATACACACAAACAAAAAGGTATCAGCAAACATCCATTTTCAAAAGCACAACATATTTTTTGAACTGCTGCAAAAAAATGCCTGCAAACAACATCAAGAGACAACTATTCTTTTTAAATAAAATTGGGATCTTAGTCACACAATATGGCCATATTTTGCTTAGCCAGTCACTCACCACTTACAAGGTGCCCCAATATAGACTGGTCCTAACACTACAGTACTTTTGCCACAGAGGGCTGAATCATTCCTGCTTTTACTCTTCATAATAGAATGAGACTCCCTAGCTTAATATTCACAACTCCATTACACTGTTATGAGCACACCTATATATAAGTAAGTCCACTGTCACAACAAAACAAAATGGATACAAAGGGAGGTAATAGGCGCAGGACAGGATTGCTTTAAAGTCTAAAATTGAGGTTTCTTTTTGTAAGTAGGAATTTCACCTATTATCACTGGTTTTAGGCACTCTAACTGGTCTGGGTATTGGAACAAAGTTTCTTTCCTTCACCTGGGAACCTTGAGATCGGTCACTTTGTCTCCTATTTTGATGATTTAAGGGGATATTTTGTCACCATCTACAATTATTTCTATTTTGAGAACTGTTATTGTACTTGAACTGTTTATGAACTATACTATTTTACTATTTTATTAACTATACTATACTATTTTATTAAAATTCCCTCTTGACTTCATTGTATGTTATTGTATGTTATTTTATTGATTTTCTTTTTGACACTCATATTAGATACAAATATAGAAGTGTTTTATTTATTCATTTCTAAGTGACTAGTAATGCACTATATTTCAAGTGTTCACAGACATGTTAGATTCTACCGGCTAGATTACGAGTTGTGCGTTAAGGTAAAAAAGCAGAGTTAACAGGTCCTAACACTGCTTTTTTATGCCCACTGCTATTATGAGTCTTGCAGGTATAGTTTTTTCTATTTTTGACCTTACACTTTTTTGACCTTACCGCAAACCTACTTACGTAAATTTCGTAAAGCCTTTTTTCTATTGGACTTCCATAGCGCTGGTATTACGAGTTTGTCCTGGGAGGCCAAAAAGTGAGCAGTACAGCCTCTACCGACAAGATTCCTAACACATTTTAAAGTCAATAGTTATGAGTTTTACACTACAAAGCTGTAGCATAAAACTCATAACTAAAGTGCTAAAAAGTACACTAACACCCATAAACTACCTATTAACCCCTAAACCGAGGCCCTCCCGCATTGCAAACACTATAATAACATTTTTAACCCCTAATCTGCCGCTTATGACATCGCCGCCACCTACATTATACTTATTAACCCCTAATCATCCGCTCCGGACATCGCCGCCACCTACATTATATTTATTAACCCCTAATCTGCTGCCCCCAACATTGCCACCACCTACCTACATTTATTAACCCCTAATCTGCCGTCCCAAACGTCGCCATCACTATTCTAAATTTATTAACCCCTAAACCTAAGACTAACCCTAACCCTAACATCCCCTAACTTAAATATAATTTAAATAAATCTAAATAGAAATTACTATCATTACCTAAATTATTACTATTTAAAACTAAATACTTACCTATAAAATAAACCCTAAGCTAGCTACAATATAACTAATAGTTACATTGTATCTAGCTTAGGGTTTATATTTATTTTACAGGCAAGTTAGTATTTATTTTAACTAGGTAGAATAGTTATTAAATAGTTATTAACTATTTAATAACTTCCTAGCTAAAATAAATACAAATTGACCCGTAAAATAAAACCTAACCTAAGTTACAATAACACCTAACACTACACTACAATTAAATAAATTACCTAAATTAAATACAATTAAATTAAATAAATTAAATAAAATTAGCTAAATTACCAAAAAAACAAACACTAAATTACAGAAAATAAAAACAAATTACAAGATCTTTAAACTAATTACACTTATCTAAGAGCCCTATCAAAAGGAAAAAAGCCCACCCAAAATAAAAAAAAACCCTAGCCTAAACTAGAAATCAGCTATTTTACCTGTAAAAAAAAATACAAACACCCCCTCAACAGTAAAATCCACCACCCACACAACCAACCCCCCAAATAAAAGCCTAACTAAAAAAACCTAAGATCCCCTTTGCCCTGAAAAGGGCATTTGGATGGGCATTGCCCTTAAAATGGCATTTAGCTCTATTGCTGCCCAAAGCCCTAACCTAAAAAATAAACCCACCCAATACACCCTTAAAAAATCCTAACACTAACCCCCGAAGATTCACTTACCGGGAGAAGTCTTCATCCAAGCGGCAAGATGTCCTCAACGAAGCCGGCAGAAGTGGCCCTCCAGACGGGCAGAAGTGGTCCTCCAGATGGGCAGAAGTCTTCATTCAGACGGCATCTTCTATCTTCATCCTTACGATGCGGAGCGGCTCCATCTTCAAGACAGCCGGCGCGGAGCATCCTCTTCAATCAACATCACATAGCTGATGTGCCTTCTCAGGAACAACTCCTTCTCTTTTTGGGACATTTGATAAAGATGCCAGTAAGGCATCGAAACGTCATGTTTATCCCTTTGTTTTAACCCTTTACATGATTAAAAGTTAATTTGTATCTTTTTAAGACCAGTGAGTGCTGTCCTTTTTCTGGAATATTATATATATAATATATATATATTTGTGTGTGTGTATGTTTTGTGTGAATGTATATGTTTATGTGTATTTATGTACAGTATCTCACAAAAGTGAGTACACCCCTCACATATTTTATTATATCTTTTCATGTGACAATACTGAAGAAATTACACTTTGCTACAATGTAAAGTAGTGAGTGTACAGCCTGTATAACAGTGTTTGCTGTCCCCTCAAAATAACTCAACACACAGCCACTAATGTCTAAACCATTTGCAACAAAAGTGAGTACACCCCTAAGTGGAAATGTTCAAATTGGGCTCAAAGTGTCAATATTTTTTATGGCCACCATTATTTTCCAGCACTCCCTTAACCCTCTTGGGCATGGATTTGACCAGAGCTTCACAGGTTGCCACTCCTCCATGACAACATCACGGAGCTGGTGGATGTTAGAGACTTTGCACTCCCCTTCCTTCCGTTTGAGGATGCCCCCCAGATGCTCAATAGGGTTTAGGTCTGGAGAAATGCTTGGCCAGTCCATCACCTTTATTCTCAGCTTCTTTAGCAAGGTAGTGGTCATCTTGGAGGTGTGTTTGGGGTTGTTATCATGTTGGAATACTACCCTGCGGCCCAGTCTCCGAAGGGAGGAGATCATGCTCTGCTTCGGTATGCCACAGTACATGTCTTGGCAATCTTGTCAGGATCTTGGCAATATTCTTATAGCCTAGGCCATCTTTATGTAGAGCAATAATTCTTTTTTCAGATCCTCAGAGAGTTCTTTGTCATGGGGTGCTGTTTAACTTCCATTGACCAGTATGAGAGAGTGTGAGAGCGATAACACCAAATTTAACACACCTGCTCCCCATTCACACCTGAGACCTTGTAACACTAACGAGTCACATGACACTGGGGAGGGAAAATGGCTAATTGGGCCCAATTTGGACATTTCAACTAAGGGGTGTACTCACCTTTGTTGCCAACGGTTTAGACATTAATGGCTGTGTCTTTAGTTATTTTGAGGGGACAGCAAATTTACACTGTTATGCAGGATGTACACTCACTGTTTTACAATGTAGCAAAGTGTCATTTCTTCAGTGTTGTCACATGAACATATATAAGAAAATATTTACAAAAATGTGAGGGGTGTACTCACTTTTTTGAGATACTGTATATGTATGTATATATTTATATACTGTATATATGTGTGTGTTTTGTGTGTATCTATTTGCACTTATGTATATTAATGTGTGTATGTGTGTATTGTATTGTATGTATATATATGTGTGTGTGTGTGTGTGTGTGTGTATGTTTGTATGTGTGTCTGTATGTATGTATATGTCTATGTGCATTTATGTATAAGTATGTGTGTGTGTGTACATACAGGCAGTGCAGAATTATTAGGCAAGTTGTATTTTTGAGGATTAATTTTATTATTGAACAACAACCATGTTCTCAATGAACCCAAAAAACTCATTAATATCAAAGCTGAATAGTTTTGGAAGTAGTTTTTAGTTTGTTTTTAGTTATAGCTATTTTAGGGGGATATCTGTGTGTGCAGGTGACTATTACTGTGCATAATTATTAGGCAACTTAACAAAAAACAAATATATATCCATTTCAATTATTTATTTTTTCCAGTGAAACCAATATAACATCTCAACATTCACAAATATACATTTCTGACATTCAAAAACAAAACAAAAACAAATCAGTGACCAATATAGCCACCTTTCTTTGCAAGGACACTCAAAAGCCTGCCATCCATGGATTCTGTCAGTGTTTTGATCTGTTCACCATCAACATTGCGTGCAGCAGCAACCACAGCCTCCCAGACACTGTTCAGAGAGGTGTACTGTTTTCCCTCCTTGTAAATCTCACATTTGATGATGGACCACAGGTTCTCAATGGGGTTCAGATCAGGTTAACAAGGAGGCCATGTCATTAGATTTTCTTCTTTTATACCCTTTCTTGCCAGCCACGCTGTGGAGTACTTGGACGCGTGTGATGGAGCATTGTCCTGCATGAAAATCATGTTTTTCTTGAAGGATGCAGACTTCTTCCTGTACCACTGCTTGAAGAAGGTGTCTTCCAGAAACTGGCAGTAGGACTGGGAGTTGAGCTTGACTCCATCCTCAACCCGAAAAGGCCCCACAAGCTCATCTTTGATGATACCAGCCCAAACCAGTACTCCACCTCCACCTTGCTGGCGTCTGAGTCGGACTGGAGCTCTCTGCCCTTTACCAATCCAGCCACGGGCCCATCCATCTGGCCCATCAAGACTCACTCTCATTTCATCAGTCCATAAAACCTTAGAAAAATCAGTCTTGAGATATTTCTTGGCCCAGTCTTGACGTTTCAGCTTGTGTGTCTTGTTCAGTGGTGGTCGTCTTTCAGCCTTTCTTACCTTGGCCATGTCTCTGAGTATTGCACACCTTGTGCTTTTGGGCACTCCAGTGATGTTGCAGCTCTGAAATATTGCCAAACTGGTGGCAAGTGGCAGCTGCACGCTTGACTTTTCTCAGTTCATGGGCAGTTATTTTGCGCCTTGGTTTTTCCACACGCTTCTTGCGACCCTGTTGACTATTTTGAATGAAACGCTTGATTGTTCGATGATCACGCTTCAGAAGCTTTGCAATTTTAAGAGTGCTGCATCCCTCTGCAAGATATCTCACTATTTTTGACTTTTCTGAGCCTGTCAAGTCCTTCTTTTGACCCATTTTGCCAAAGGAAAGGTAGTTGCCTAATAATTATGCACACCTGATATAGGGTGTTGATGTCATTAGACCACACCCCTTCTCATTACAGAGATGCACATCACCTAATATGCTTAATTGGTAGTAGGCTTTCGAGCCTATACAGCTATATACATATATGGAGTAAGACAACATGCATAAAGAGGATGATGTGGTCAAAATACTCATTTGCCTAATAATTCTGCACTCCCTGTATATATATATATATATATATATATATATATATATATATATATATATATATATATATATATATATATATATATATATATATATATTTGTGTGTATGTGTGTGTGTTTTTCTATGTGCATTTATGTATATGTTTGTGTATGTGTGTGTGTATATATATATATATATATATATATATATATATATATATATATATATATATGTGTGTGTGTGTGTGTGTACTTTGCTTGTGTGAGTCTGTATGTATTTATATGTATATGTGCATATATGTATAAGTATGTGTGTATGTATATATATATATTTATTTATTTATAAAATATTTTACGAGGAAGGATACATTGAGATTTCTCTCGTTTTCAAGTATGTCCTGGGTCCACAAAACATTGCATTGATACAATAGGGTACAATAAAATACAAAAACAATATTAATACATAATATATGCAAAATTTAACATAGAACAGGTAGGAAATATATAATCAGCCATGACAGGTGCATTTTGTCTTGAGATATGTAGATAGGGATCTCTTAAAGGATTTTAGGCTTGGGGAAGGTTTGAAAGTGTGCGGGAGGTCGTTCCATAATTGTGGTGCTCTGTAGGAAAAGGAGGATTGAGCTGCTTACATTTTGTATTGATGCAAACTAAATAATGTGCTGGTATTGGATCGGAGGTTATAGGAGGTGGGAACAGCTGAGGAGAGCATTCTGCTCAAGTAGGGTGGGAGCTTCCCAGAAAAGCTCTTAAACACAAGGCTGGAAAGATGGAGGGTGTGTCTGGATTCCATCGACAGCCAGTTTAGTTCCTTTAGAATGTCACAATGGTGGCTCCTATAGTTACATTGTAGCACAAAGTGGCAGAACGAGTTATACGATGTATTAAGTTTATTAAGGTGAGTTTACGATGCAGGTGCATATACTTCATCCCCATAATCCATGATTGGCATCAGCATTTGCTGTACAATCTTTTCCTTTACTGTTTTATATATATGTGTGTGTATATATATATATATATATATATATATATATGTATGTGTGTGTGTATTTCTATGTGCATTTATGTGTAAGTATGTGTGTATGTATATATATATATATATATATATGTGTGTGTGTAGTGTGTATGTGTGTATTTGTATGTGTGTGTGTGTACATATATATATATATATATATATATATATATATATATATATATAATATGTGTGTGTTTGTGTGTGTATGTCTATGTGCGTTTATGTATATGTATGTGTGTGTGTGTGTATGTATGTGTATTTTTATGTGCATTTATGTATATGTATGTGTGTGTTTGTATATATACACAATGTCACGTTTGACACATTTCTGTTTCTGTTCTGTCAGCCCGCCACGGGTGGCCCCGCCCACATCCCTCACCTGGTTTGTTTATGCATGGCCTTGTGTTCTGATCTCCTTGACAACCGGCATCGCTGATGTCACTGGGGGCGGAGTTGGCGTGATTACATCACTGACATCTGGTTAAGCTCTTATTACTGCTGATGTGGAGCCTTGCGCTGTGTGTGGGTGTGTGCCGCTTGGGCTGGCTGATTGGTTGTTACACTGGGGGAGGTGGGTATTTAAGTGTGAGCTCCGGTTCTGTTTGTTTTGTCAATTTTGGCTTTGGCTACCATTGAAAAAGGCTCCTGTGAGAGCCAAAACGTTTGGTCCACTTTATACTATTAAACGGACTGAACATCCTGCTGTGCCTGCTGTGTGGAGTTTCTGGGGAGTACGGATACCGTCCGTTGGATTCATCAATCTGGTTGGATATACATTTGTTTGGCAGTGCACCAGGTGGTTGCTTGATTGGAGTGTGCCGTTTCTACACTGAACTTTGTCTATTACATTAATGAAATGTGCACCTAGTGTTTTTACAATTAACACTATTTTTCCTCAAAGTTTGAGTTTCATTGGCCAGTGGAATATCATTTCAGGACTATTTCACGTACTAGGGTGAACATCTTTCTTTACACCTACTTTTTGTGTTGTGTGTACTACTCTGGGTGGTATGGAACCGTCATGTTCCACACAGGATGTCGGTTTAACTGAAGACCCCTATGGAAATATAGAGGACTTTGCGTTCACTGAAGCAGACGCAGCATGTATTCGTTGCGAGGCTGACTTGCAGGAGCTGCAAGAAACGAAAGGTGAGACCCCCACTAATATTTACCATAAATTACTACATTTAGTAAAAAAGGAGGTAGATTTTCACCTAAACGCAGTTTACCTATCTAAATATCATAAACTAAGATTTATCCCTAGAGGTTTTAGGGTAAAAAACATACCCACACTAGGTTGTAATAACATTGAATTTTGCAGGAGGTGGTGTGGCATACAAACGCCTAGATTTAGAGTTCTTAGCCGTCAAAACCAGCGTTAGGGGCTCCTAACGCTGGTTTTGGGCTACCGCTGGTATTTAGAGTCAGTCAGGAAAGGGTCTAATGCTCACTTTGCAGCCGCAAATTTTCCATACCGCAGATCCCCCTACGCTATTTGCATATCCTATCTTTTCAATGGGATCTTTCTAACGCCGGTATTTAGAGTCTTGGCTGAAATGAACGACAAGACTCCAGCCGCAGAGAAAAGCCAGGAGTTAAGAGCTTTCTGAGCTAACGCCCGTTCATACAGCTCTTAACTACTGTCTAAAGTACACTAACACCCATAAACTACCTATGTACCCCTAAACCGAGGCCCCCCACATCGCCGCCACTCTATTACATTTTTTTAACCCCTAATCTGCCGACCGCACACCGCCGCAACCTACATTATCCCTATGTACCCCTAATCTGCTGCCCCTAACACCGCCGACCCCTATATTATATTTATTAACCCCTAATCTGCCGCCCCCAACGTCGCCACCACCTACCTACAATTATTAACCCCTAATCTGCCGACCGGACCTCACCGCTACTATAATAAAGTTATTAACCCCTAATCCGCCTCACTCGCACCTCAAAAACCCTATAATAAATAGCATTAACCCCTAATCTGCCCTCCCTAACATCACCGACACCTAACTTCTGCCGACCGGACCTCGCCGCTACTCTAATAAATGTATTAACCCCTAAAGCTAAGTCTAATCAGATTGAGTTCGCATTCTATTGGCTGTTCCGATCAGCCAATAGATTGTGAGCTCAATCTGATTGGCTGATTGGATCAGCCAATCGGATTGAACTTGAATCTGATTGGCTGATTCCATCAGCCAATCAGTATTTTCCTACCTTAATTCCAATTGGCTGATAGAATCTTATCAGCCAATCGGAATTCGAGGGACGCCATCTTGGATGACGTCCCTTAAAGGAACCGTCATTCGTCGGGAAGTCGTCGGCCAGGATGGATGTTCCGCGTCCGCGGGATGAAGATGGAGCCGGAAGAAAGAAGTTTGAAGATGCCGCTTGATAGAAGACTTCAGCCGGATGATGGACCTCTTCAGCCCCCGCTTGGATCAAGACTTCAGCCGGATGATGGACCTCTTCAGCCCCCGCTTGGGCTTGGATCAATACTTCGGACCCTCTTCTGGATGGATCGGTGATACCCGGCGTGGTGAAGACAAGGTAGGGAGATTTTCAGGGGCTTAGTATTAGGTTTATTTAAGGGGGGTTTGGGTTAGATTAGGGGTATGTGGGTGGTGGGTTGTAATGTTGGGGGGGTATTGTATGTTTTTTTTTACAGGCAAAAGAGCAGAATTCTTTGGGGCATGCCCCGCAAAAGGCCCTTTTAAGGGCTGGTAAGGTAAAAAAGCTTTTAAATTTTTGTTTTAGAATAGGGTAGGGCATTTTTATAATTTGGGGGGCTTTGTTATTTTATTAGGGGGCTTAGAGTAGGTGTAATTAGCTTAAAATTGTTGTAATATTTTTATAATGTTTGTAAATTATTTTTTTATTTTTTGTAACTTAGTTCTTTTTTTATTTTTTGTACTTTAGTTAGTTTATTTAATTGTATTTATTTGTAGGTATTTGTATGTAATTAATTTATTGATAGTGTAGTGTTAGGTTTAATTGTAGATAATTGTAGGTATTTTATTTAATTAATTTATTGATAGTGTAGTGTGAGGTTTAATTGTAACTTAGGTTAGGATTTATTTTACAGGTAATTTTGTAATTATTTTAACTAGGTAGCTATTAAATAGTTATTAACTATTTAATAGCTATTGTACCTGGTTAAAATAAATACAAAGTTGCCTGTAAAATAAATATTAATCCTAAAATAGCTACAATATAATTATTATTTATATTGTAGCTATATTAGGGTTTATTTTACAGGTAAGTATTTAGCTTTAAATAGGAATAATTTATTTAATAAGAAATTATTTATTTCGTTAGATAAAAATTATATTTAACTTAGGGGGTTGTTAGGTTTAGGGTTAGACTTAGCTTTATGGGTTAATACATTTATTAGAGTAGCGGCGAGGTCCGGTCGGCAGATTAGGGGTTAATACTTGAAGTTAGGTGTCAGTGATGTTAGGGAGGGCAGATTAGGGGTTAATACTATTTATTATAGGGTTTTTGAGGCGGGAGTGAGGCGGATTAGGGGTTAATAACTTTATTATAGTAGCGTTGAGGTCCGGTCGGCAGATTAGGGGTTAATAATTGTAGGTAGGTGGCGGTGACGTTGGGGGCGGCAGATTATGGGTTAATAAATATAATATAGGGGTCGGCGGTGTTAGGGGCAGCAGATAAGGAGTACATAGGGATAATGTAGGTTGCGGCGGTGTGCGGTCGGCAGATTAGGGGTTAAAAAAATTTAATAGAGTGGCGGCGATGTGGGGGGCCTCGGTTTAGGGGTACATAGGTAGTTTATGGGTGTTAGTGTACTTTAGAGCACAGTAGTTAAGAGCTTTATGAACCGGCGTTAGCCCAGAAGATCTTCAGGTGCTTAGTGTTAGGTTTATTTAAGGGGGGTTTGGGTTAGATTAGGGGTATGTGGGCGGTGGGTTGTAATGTTGGGGGGGGGGTATTGTATGGTTTTTTTTTACAGGCAAAAGAGCAGAATTCTTTGGGGTATGCCCCGCAAAAGGCCTTTTAAGGGCTGGTAAGGTAAAAGAGCTTTTAATTTTTTATTTTAGAATAGGGTAGGGCATTTTTTTATTTTGGGGGGCTTTGTTATTTTATTAGGGGGCTTAGAGTAGGTGTAATTAGCTTAAAATTGTTGTAATATTTTTATAATGTTTGTAAATTATTTTTTTATTTTTTGTAACAGTTCTTTTTTTATTTTATGTACTTTAGTTAGTTTATTTAATTGTATTTATTTGTAGGTATTTGTATGTAATTAATTTATTGATAGTGTAGTGTTAGGTTTAATTGTAGATAATTGTAGGTATTTTATTTAATTAATTTATTGATAGTGTAGTGTTAGGTTTAATTGTAACTTAGATTAGGATTTATTTTACAGGTAATTTTGTAATTATTTCAACTAGGTAGCTATTAAATAGTTATTAACTATTTAATAGCTATTGTACCTGGTTAAAATAAATACAAAGTTGCCTGTAAAATAAATATTAATCCTAAAATAGCTACAATGTAATTATTATTTATATTGTAGCTATATTAGGGTTTATTTTACAGGTAAGTATTTTGTTAGATAAAAATTATATTTAACTTAGGGGGGTGTTAGGGTTAGGGTTAGACTTAGCTTTAGGGGTTAATACATTTATTAGAGTAGCGGTGAGGTCCAGTCGGCAGATTAGGGGTTAATACTTGAAGTTAGGTGTCAGTGATGTTAGGGAGGGCAGATTAGGGTTAATACTATTTATTATAGGGTTTTTGAGGCGGGAGTGAGGCGGATTAGGGGTTAATAACTTTATTATAGTAGCGGTGAGATCCGGTCGGCAGATTTGGGGTTAATAAGTGTAGGTAGGTGGTGGCGACATTGGGCGCGGCAGATTAGGGGTTAATAAATATAATATAGGGGTCGGCGGTGTTAGGGGCAGCAGATTAGGGGTACATAGGGATAACGCAGGTAGCGGCGGTGTACGGAGCGGCAGATTAGGGGTTAATAATAATATGCAGGGGTCAGTTATAGTGGGGTCGGCAGATTAGGGGTTAATAAGTGTAAGGCTAGGGGTATTTAGACTCGGGGTACATGTTAGGGTGTTAGGTGCAGACTTAGGAAGTTTTTCCCCATAGGAAACAATGGGGCTGCGTTAGGAGCTGAACGCTGATTTTTTGCAGGTGTTAGGTTTTTTTTCAGCTCAAACGGCCCCATTGTTTCCTATGGGGGAATCGTGCACGAGCACGTTTTTTAAGCTGGCCGCGTCCATAAGCACCGCTGGTATTTAGAGTTTCAGTGGCTGTAAATTATGCTCTACGCTCCCTTTTTGGAGCCTAACGCAGCCCTTCTGTGAACTCTAAATACCAGCGGTATTTAAAAGGTACGGGGGGAAAAAAGCATGCGTAGCTAACGCACCCCTTTGGCCGCAGAACTCTAAATCTAGCCGAAAGTTAACAGTTAAAAAAGAAATTGAATCTGTCAAAGACTCACTTCTAGCTATTCTTACCTCTGATACATTTGGTGATTGGATTACTAAACTCAAGACCCAGGTTGACAAATATAAGCACGATTTATTGGCTTTCAAAAATAAGAAATTTACAACTGTTAAGAATGACTATAGGGACAAGAAAGTCTATAGTTGGCTTTTTGGTAGAGACATCAATCCTTGGGTAGGACGTAGAAAACAACCCTTTAATAAAACTAGAAGGGTTAACTTTTCAACAGTTGACAGTAGTGGATTCCTCTGACGGTGACAGTTAGATTACACAAAACCCCACGCAGAGTGGAGTAACTACTCGATCTGCACAGAAGCCCCCTTTATCCCAGGGCCCAGAGGCAGATGCCTCAGGAGGGGGAGGGGCCACAAAAAGAAAGAACCAACAGAAAAAGATAAAACAATAGTATATAATTTAAGTTCACGCCCCTTAACTACTGATGAACTTAAGATGCTCAATAGAGGCTTATCGTTTGTGCCCACCCCCAAGTGTGACCTATTTGATCTTTTTGTTGACATGGGTAGGTTTCAAAGACAGCTTAAACTGAAGGATTTTTTTAAGGATAAAGGGGATTACATGCACAAACCCTTTAAGGCAATAAGCTCCTTTGAACCCCCTAATACGCATTATAAAAACATTCCATCAGATTTGTACCTCCTCCATCTCTGAACTGCATAAAACTATTCCCCTTTATAGAGACAATTTGAGTAAGACTGAGAGACAATCTATTAAAACCCTCTCTACTGATAGGGATATAGTTATTAGGCCGGCAGACAAGGGAGGTGCCACAGTTGTATGGGACTATACCCAATATAAAAGCGAGGCACTGAGACAATTACAGGATATAACTACCTACCAACAACTACAGACTAACCCAACTAGGGTGTTTAAGAAACAGATTGACACATTTTTAAGTCTGGCTCACCAGGCTGGTGTTATTGATGATGATGGATTTGGCTATCTGACTGTTGACTAACCCGTGTGCCCGATTTTATATTTGCTTCCAAAAATCCATAAATCGTTGGAGAACCCCCTGGGCAGACCTATTGTGTCTGCCAGGGGGTCACTCCTACAGCCCTTAGCTGAATTCATTGATTTTTATTTGCAACCAGTGGTCCAGAATACACAGGCACACCTTAAAGATTTGTTTGAATTGATAAACTTGCTAAGAAATATTGAGGACATTAACCCTACTGATATTTTGGTGACCATGGACGTGGTGAGTTTATACACTGTTTTTCCCCACGCACATGGGTTAGAAATGGTCAGACAATTACTTATTGATAATGCTCACTACACTGGCCCTCCTATTGAGTTTCTATTACATCTTGTGTAGTTTTGCCTGGAGAATTTTTTTTTCCATTTTGAAGATTTTCACAGATTTTTTACAGGTTTTGGGAACCCAGATGGGGTCGAATATGGCCCCATCTTATGCTAACATCTACATGTTGATGTACAAATGGCATAATATCTTCTCCAGACAAAACCCTTTGAAATTTTACCGTCGCTACATAGACTACATCTTTTTAATTTGGGGTGGTACCCCTGAAACTCGTTTGGAATGGGTTAATGGCCTCAATATGCTTGATTCTACCATACGGTTTAAAATGGAACAGAGTACTGAGTGTATACATTTTCTAGATTTAGAAATCTTCAAAGTTGAGTCATTAGGTAGTTGTAAACTGCAGACAACATTATTTAAGAAAGACACTGATAAGAATTCTATTCTACATTATAGCAGCTTTCACCCTAAATTCCAGAAAGATGGGGTCAGTTCCTCTCAGCTCCTGCGGGTCGTCCGCAACAATACGGATGACTCCCACAAAGAAATACAATGGGAAGAGATGCCTCATAGATTCCTCGAGAGGGGTTATCCGTTGTCTCTAATTGAACAACAACATCTGAAAGCAAGTGAATGGACACAAGATACATTGACCACTAGGAAAGCTGCTGATGATGATACATCTAATCATTTGAACTTCCTCACCACTTACAATCCAGGTTCCGAGATGTTGAACACCACCATTAAAAGAAATTGTCTGATGCTGTCTAAAGACATTAGTCTTCCATTTGTGGACTCAGCTATACCGCGAATGGTGTACAGGAGAGCTAATAACTTGAGGGATCTATTAGTACTAAATGATCCAGTACACTGTTATGAGAAACAGGGGTGGATGCCTAAGGGTATAGTCTAGATAATATAGTGACTAGCGCCAGGGTTAGTATACGAGCTACACTATAAAAAAGACCCCCTAACTGGGTGCTGAAAAGAAATTCCAAGCAAATACAATATAGGAGCGTCAAAGGCTTAGGTATACACTAGGTCAAAATTAAAGGGACACTGTACCCAAAAATTTTCTTTCATGATTCAGATTGGGCATAACATTTTAAGCAACTTTCTAATTTACTCTTATTATCAAATTTTCTTCATTCTCTTGGTATATTTATTTGAAATGCAAGAATGTAACTGTAGATGCCGGCCCATTTTTGGTGAACAACCTGGGTTGTCCTTGCTGATTGGTGGATAAATTCATCCACCAATAAAAAAAGTGCTGTCCAGAGTACTGAAACAAAAAAAACCTTAGATGCCTTCTTTTTCAAATAATAATAGCAAGAGAACGAAGAAAAATTGATAATAGGAGTAAATTAGAAAGTTGCTTAAAATTGCATGCTCGTTCTGAATTACAAAAGAAAAAATTTGGGTACAGTGTCCCTTTAAGAATTGTGATAAATATCAATAGGATGCTGTTTAACGATAGTTGATCTAATAGATCAATTTTCATACATATAATGAGTTATACCAACCATGAGAGTTAACAAGACTAAATGGATCTAGATATAGTAGTTCATAAAAAATTAAAGATATTAATATATTTAATAGCTAAAATTAAGCAGTATTGCTACAATAAAAACAGAAAGATCAAAATAAGTTACTATAAAGTACAATGAAGAATCTGGTTACAAACAAGACGATTAAGATGGATAAGTATAAGCCGTTAAAAATAAACTTTTAAAAATATATGTGAGAGATATCAAAAAAACCTCCAAAATCGATACCGCTATGATGGGGAACAGGTGGGTGTGGTGAAAAAAGAGGGAGTGTCCAATGTTCAAATGATGCCAAACTAAATTGTGTCAATATATCAGTGTGAATTCCAAAATAAGTAAATGCAAAAAAGAAGAACAAATTATTTACAAAAGTGTGCGACCAGTAACATAGTACAAAAAATACAAAAATACAACTGCTATGATATAACAGCTAGTGGTGTCCTGATTATAAAAAAACAAAACAGATTAGAAAGACGTTAAAACGTAAATAAGATCCAATTCTGATGCAAAGTCTATCCAAATTAGAAGAGTGATATAAATCCAAATAATAAATAATATTCTAGTGTCCAAATAAATTGTCACAAATCCCATAAAATTAATCCAGCGTCCAAGTTCGGTACCAAATTTTCAATTGCCTAAAAAAAGGAAAAGAAACAAGCGATATACAAATTGTATTTTGGGATGAATCTATTGGCAAATAAACTCACCCAAATAAAGTTGTCCTGGAGTAATATTGAGCCTCACAAATCCTGCTTAAGAACTCAGTCTACGCATTTCAGCCCTTAGATAGGGCCTTTTTCAAGACATCTTGGGTGGATGCCTAAGGGCAAACCTGGATGTTACAAATGTGGCAATTGTGTGACGTACAACAGTCTAATAACGGCTAACTCATTTCAACACCCACATACCAACAAACGGTTCAAGATTAGGCAAAGGTTGACGTGCACTTCTGAATTTGTCATATATGCCATCATCTGTCCATGTTCCATATATCGGTAAGACGGTGACGTCCTTCAGGGAACGATTTGCCAAACCACAAGTCAGCAATTCACCAGGCACTTGATAAAGGACATTCTGACCAGCCGGTGGCATGGCATTTTTTGACTGCTGGACACTCCATCTCTTCTCTGCACACGCTACTGATTGACCATGTACCATGTCCAAAATGAGGTGGTGACAGAGGCTTGGCACTTCTGCAGATGGAGGCCCACTGGATATTTAATCTTGACACGGTTACCCCTTGAGGTTTAAACTCTAACATTGACTATGGATGTTGTTATAAGGCCAGATAATTCTA